>NW_021604587.1:5377267-5440269 GCF_004785775.1 Grammomys surdaster
ACTTCCATTTGACAAGTGTCTATTGCTCATAAAGTAGTGTGAGTTCTTGCATTTCAACTATATTTTACTTTAAAATCCTTTTTCAGATGTACAAGTTATATAGAAGAAAACTGTGAATCAAATATTATCTTGAATAAATCTTTTATCCAATAGCTTTTCAAGGTCTTGCAATTTATGGGGCTTTAATATGTTGACTGTGGACCACAATTGGGTTTGACTTTGAGATTTGCTAACACTGCTCTGAACAAGTTAGACAAATCTCAGAGAGGTTTTGGCAGAGAATATTCATTTGTTTTGAGCCTGATGTTGAAATGCATTTTTAGTTTTATTGTTTAATCTCAGAGTTTGATTTATCACATCTTCAAGTCCTGTTTACCACCTAAACTTTACAGATATATATGCCCATGACTGTGTCATGAGCATCAATATGCTTAGGAAGAAACTATGTAATATTTTAGAAAATAAAAAATAGGTCATCATGAGAGTTTTTATAAATAAGCTTGGCAGAAATGGAATAGCAACTGGCTTCCTTTACCCATGATTATGAATGCCTTAAAAGGTATGCAAGACAGAGGACTATATTTCTGTTTCCTAGTTATATATTTTAGAATAATGATTAAAAACAAGAAGAGAAGAATGATGCTATTTCACGATTTAAAACTGAGGCTTGATTCATTCAAGTGGTTCATTCAGCCACTTGCTGAGGGTCTACTGTATATTCAGATACACACTACATAAAGAAGAAAAAAACAGCACACAAACTTATTCAATAGTATGCCAATATTTTTACAGAGAAAAGCCTAGAAAAGAGAGCACCTTTGAAATAATATACATGTCTGCTTATTGATGGGTGTGGTTAGAGGTGGCACTTTACAGCCACTTTCTAGCATTTGTAGCTTTCACTAAACAGTAAGTCGAATGGACATTGTTTAAGTTTCTATCCTAAAGCCAAACCAAATCAGAACTGATACCTTGCTTAGTTATCCATCTTTCTTTTTATCAGATGCTTGTCTTCCTCTTATGCGTTTCTTGTGTTGCTACTGAATATACCCCAAAGGGTTTGTAGTAGCTCAGTCCATCTTTTGTACGTTCCTTGGGCTTTATATTACCTTTCACAAGTCACAGGCAGTAAGTAATGTGGGAAGCCATGGCAAGGCGTTAACCCTTGGCTAACACTCATCCTGGGCTCTCTATCTACTATTCTTTCTGCTTACCTTCCATGATTCACTTGCCAGTTCTCAGAACTTCAAACAAGGCCTCATAGCAACCCACCTTAGTAATCCATTCTCCAGATCTTTAGATTTAGCCAACATCCTGCTAGGTAGATGTTTTTAGAACACCCAGTAATGGCAAGGCTTTGTGAGAACAACAGGTATAACTTAGTTAGACCCCACAGCTGCAGCTAGCTTCCTCCACCTTCAAAGCCCTCTTTCCTTTCCTACCCCTCCCCATATCCTGTTTTCAGAGTATATAACCTGTGTGAACAATAAAAATTTTGCCAGCATGATCAGACTTCTTGACATGCTGTGCCTTTTTATTTTCTCGTGCATCTCAGTCCTCTCCACAGGGTCTAAGGGTCCCACTTGATTGTCCAGCTAGACTGGACAAGTAAAGGGACCAGGAAGGATGATACCGCGGTGACATGGGTAGTTGGGGTTAGTTGGTATACTATGGGACTTTTTAACCTTTTCAACTCATAACCATTTCACATTCATAATTTTTTTTACATGGGTCTGAGTGTCAAGGTCTATAAAATAGCTATACAGAACAAATACTTAATGATAATGAAACATAAAGACATTTATTTTAAGATAGTTTTTTTGTACACCTATAATTTTAGCATTTAGTAAAGATGAAGGGCAAATTCACACTGAGATAGATATTTGCATCACTAGGTAGATACATGTGTTTCTGTTTAAAGTATTAAATCTTGGCTATATATTTCATTAAGGATTTTTAGTATTTCTCAGAGTTGATGGATGCTTTTATTTTATAATGAAATAAATTTATGTGCTCTTTGCATAAGCACATAGTACAAAATAGTGTTTAGCGCTATTATAGAAATCATTAGAAATTCTGCTACAACCAAAATTAATTCAATGATATTTTCTGAAACTCAAGTCATTGGCTCAAACAGCGATTTTTAAAATCAAACATTATAATACAATGCAACCTAATTGTATACTAATTTGATACATGCTGAGGAATACTGGTAAGAAAATATTAAAAGTCTTTGTTTTCCACCATCAAACCATTATATTATATTTCTCTATGAGAAGAAAACTGTATAATAAAACAATGCAATTAATAACATGCAATGTGTTTGAATTTTGACTGATGTGTTTGGTGGTTTGAGAGAAATTCGCCCTGCAAGTTTATATATTTGAATGCATGGTCTTTAGTTAGTGGAATGGTTTGGGAAGGATTAGGAGGTGTGGCCTTGCCAGAGGAAATATGTCACGGGTGTAGCTTTGATGTTTCAAAAGACTTGTGCTCTCTTTTTATTTCTGCCTTGTGGTTGTGGTTCAAACGGTGGGATCTCTGCAGTTCTTTCAGATAGACACCATGAACTCTAATTGGTTGGTGTTGCATTCTGTGATGATGAAATGTCAGAACCAGGCTGCCTTGAAGTTATATAGTACAATATGGGCATTGGCTGCCAGAAACACCTTGGATTCATTGCTCATTTGATTTTGAATTGTGTTTTAGTGGTCATATGGTCAGCAACCTTCTCTGTTGCCAATTATTTTATACTTCCCATATTTATTTACACAACCTCATGTGGGTTGTGTCCCACAGTTTGAGATGTTATGGTTTAGAAAACATTTTCAGAGAAGGAAGAAACAACTTACTCTTAAATTTATGGCTCATGAAATACAACTTGTGACATGTATACAAGGGATGAGAGCCTGTATCAACTATTCTTCAGGTTCCCCAGCTCTTCACCCTTTTATTTCTCTATTATTTATTTTTGTTTTGCAATCTGTTGGTATATGCTTAGTAGCCCTGTCTTAGTTAGGCTTACTAATGGTGTGATAAAAACACTCTGACCAAAACAACTTAGGAGAAAAAGGTGTATTTTGCTGAGGCTTCCATATTATTGTTCATCACTGAAAGAAGTCAGAAAAGAAAATCAAACAAGGCAGGAACCTGGAGAAAGGAGATGACACAGCTAGATCTTATAGGGGTATATTCTCAACTGAGGCCCCCTCCTCTCTGATGACACTGTGTCAGTTGATATAAAACTAGTCAGCACAAATCCCAAAGCTGCCACATGCCCAAACCACACATGCTTGCATTTTTGTTTCAGATTTATAAAGCCTCAAGTTGAATTTCACATAGCTACCTTTGCAATGTTCACCAATAATTTTTTTGTAAAAAGAGTGTCTGCCAATTCTGAACTCTGCAGATGCTTAACATTATATGACCATAAGAATATCACACCGAAAAGATTAAGGAATGTAACATTTTGGAATGAAGTAGTTGTAAATAGACTTTTCTTTAAAAAAAAAAAAACCATTTTATTTTGTTAAAGATGTATGGGAATTTCATGCTCTATTTATTCTCCTAAAATGAGTTTATTATTGACAATATTCAGGTTATTTAACCTTACTAGTTTCCCTGATGACTTCTGTGGGTCTTTATGGGAATGCCAGATATTTATTTCCATCAGGTCCAGGCAGTTGGCCACCAGAATACTTAAAATGCATGATGAAAGGAACAGATGCCCTTGTTAGTGGTAATGGGAAATGTTTTGAGAAGAAAGACAAATGAGTAGAATTACCAAGACATGAACTCCTTCTTTATTACCAACCAATCTCATTAGCTTTCCCTTTGTAAACATCACATGACACCAAGAACCACCATGCTAGGGATAATTTCAATAAGTGATCAAGTGAAATAGTGTCAGCTTAGTGAACTCACAGAAGCCCCTTCATCCAAATAATGGTCTTTTAGATAGCCTGTTCTTCAGTTTTGTTTTCAGCCCAGGTTTAAAAGTACCTTTGTTTTTGCCTCATTCCTTTTATGTGTTTTTGAGTATGTGGGAGGGAAATCCCTTTTAATTATTGAAGAATAAAACTAACAGGGCTGCTATATCATCATATAAGTGAAAGGAAAGTGAATGGCCATTGTAAGTAAGCCAGAGCATAGTAGACATTAGAGAAAACCAGTGTCATGGTGTTTGGATAGTCTTTGCCTAGTTGTACCCATTTTAGATTTACAAATGACATTAGTAAGATCCCTTCTAAGGGTACTCAAGGGTGTCCCTGGCCAGTTAGTTAGTATGGCCAAAGACAAGGCCATGAAAGACAGTTCTTCACCCAGGTAGTAGTGGTGAAGACCTATGTTAAGGAGTAAAACAAAATTGTCAGTGGCCTGTCACCTAGTGACTTGCATAAGAGGCTTTACTTTCTAATTAAAGCCCCAATCTTAAAAGTGATGAAATGTTCATCAGTTTCAGTAAATTTCAGGTTTGCTAACTCAAAGGGAATCTTGTACAAATCTGTAAATCAAACATCTCACCCACTCACTGTTTTCCTTAAGAGTCATAAGAGGGAGTCTTAAGAGTCATGCACTTGACCTTGTTATTTTTGCCTCTTAGATATTGCCTAAGTGAAATTAGAAATATCCCCAACGGGATCAAGTGTTCTCTGAAGAGAAGGAACAGAAACACTAGTGAGAAACTCCTCATGGCTAAGATCTTACATTTAGTTGAAGGAAAAAAACAAATTTTAGCTGTCTGAGTGTGTAGAAAATAAGACCTATAATCCAAGAGTGACGTAAGAATTGGAAGTATATGAACATTAAGAACGCTGCTGGGGTCACTGTATAGCAGAGGCCACTATAGAGATTGACAACTATTACAATCAAAGAACAACTGATCTTGGGGTTCCCAGCTCTAGTGGACACATCTACATCACAACCTTTTCAGTCAAGACTCAGGGAACATCAAGAAAGAAGGGGACAGAAAGGCTATAAGAGCCAGAGGACCAGGAAGCCTTCTGTGAGATTGGTGTCCCCTAGAAAGGACATGGAAGTTGTTGTACCTATGAAACCTTAACAGTACAGTTGCCTAAGCAAGACCTGAACAAAGACAATATCTATAGACATGGTTACATGGAAGGAGGAAATCTCATGGGGCTAAAGCTCTAGATAAAGAACTACAGGCAGCTAAGAACTACTGAAGTAGGGGGAATCAATCATCCCCAAGAACCCATAATAGGCTATCCAATACCAAGTGATCATTCCTGAAGTCATATATATATATATATATGACTCAGCTAAGTATTTTTACAAAATCTAGCAATATAAAAAAAAGAGGTCATGAATTTGAGAAGGAGCAAAGAGGACGGAATGGTTTGAAGGGAGGAAAGGAAGGGAGAAATTTTATAATCATAGTTTAATTAAAACATTATTAAAACTAAGGAAGAAGACAGCTGAAGAATGAGCATCAGATGGGTCAGTAGAAGAAAATCCATGGGAGGAAGTGTGAACGGGGTCTGTGGCTGCTGCCATGCATGGATGCTGAGACTCCCACTACCTGTAGAGAGCTGGTCATCATCTACTAGCCTGCATAGTTTTGTGCTCATTATGTGAAACACAGAAACTTTTTCAGAGCATTAAGTTGCTAGTAAAACCTCCCATAAACAACTCAGTGAACAACTGTGTGTCTTTCCATCCATCACAGGCTAAATCATGCTTCCAGGCAATCTTAATGTTATAGCTCAAGACAAGGCAGCAAAGCACCTGTGTTTTCTCCCTCATCCGTATACATGTGGCCTATGGTTATTTACTATGCACAAAACAGGAGTAGAGCATTTATAGCATCTGCCAATGGTTTATTTCTTCTATCAAAATATACAAAAACCCAGCGTTTCAACATCTCTTGCCTGTGTTCTACATCCACTGGGTGAATTTTGGTGTGGCAGCAAGACTCAAGAAAGATGCAAGTTTCTGGGCAGAACTCACCCTGGGGTCTCTTTCCAGCTGCCGCTTGTGGTGTAGGCTTCGTCTTCTTTTGGCCTTTGCAAGGCCATTGTGATAAAAGTGATACAGGCCTTCTGCAAAGGGGAGCTGTGGAAAGCCAAACAGACAGGAAGATAGTTAGTTTCTGAGTTGGTACCAGAATAGGGACATGGAAGCAGGAACTGTATGAGGATACAGTTCAAGCCTCCAAGAGTTCTAATCTCTGCCCCTTTGCTTTCCTCACTTTGCTTATCTGGTACCCATTTCTTCCCACTCCTTCACATGCCCTTTATTCCTGCTTCTAGGTTGTAGCTTTTACAAACCTGCCTTCACACTCATATCAACTTCTCTAATCTCTTCTCTCAGACAAGTGTTTATACACTGTGTGGTACCCAGTTGCTCCAGGGCTGTGCTGTGGCAAAGTACTCTCTTCTAGACCAATTACCTAATCTTTCTTAGGGGTTTCCTTGTGACTTTTGGGTGCCTCTTATTGGGTTGGGAACAGTATGGTCACTGAAATCTGAAAAAAGCCTGCTGGGTGCCAGGCTAGATTTCACTCTGTCTTTCTATTCTAAAGATGCCTGGAATCAAGTGTGAGTGCCAAGATCAGAGACAGAAGCCACAGCAAGGAAAGCTTGTCTTTCTCTAAGAGTCATAAAGGGGCTAGCATGTACTGCCATTTGTTCTATGGTCCCAGGTATCTTAGGGGAAGAAGCTTGATCTAAACTACTGGACTCTTGAATGTAGCCATGTCTTTTATCTTCTAACAGGGTGGCCTTGGACAAGTTGTTGCTCACTTCTAGGCCTTTCTTTCCTTTCTTCCTTCCTTCCTTCCTCCCTTCCTCCCTCCATCCCTCCCTCCCCCTCTCTCTTTCTTTCTTTCTTTCTGTTTTGCACATGCACACACACACACACACACACACACACATGTATATGTTCTTCCACATGCCTTCATAAATTGTTTGCAGTGCTTGTCATGAACTATTAGCTTAGCCGAATGCCTCACAGTAAGGAAAGTAATGTACATATGTACATTTTTATGGGAGAGAGGGCACATGGTTTTCATGAGATTTTCAACGGGGTTCTCTTATTAATATGTTTCAGTATTCAGTGTATTTGATCCTGAAGTGTAGAACTGTGTTCCAACCAAGTGCTTGGAAGAAAAGGAAACATGATGTGAATGCTTTAAAAGAAGTGTTTCAAAATTAAATAGGGCCTATTTGAGAAATTTTAGATTAAGTAGGGTTTCAGCATGGCATAAATATTTCTTAAGCAACTGTCAGCATTATAAAAGAAACATAAGTATCAGGAACATACAAACATAATACATAAAAAGAACCAAAGTAAAAACAATCCACCTTTTCTTTTTCAGTAGTATTAGGCATAAGGGATGATCTTCTTTTCTCCCTTCTAAAGCAACCCAATTTCAAGAGCAAATTATTATTTTCTTAAAATAAATCAGTTGATTTTGGCTACACACATCACATGGATTATGTATTATTATATAAAATGGGGTTTCCATCGTCCTTTCACAGTCTCTTGCATACTCTCTTGCCTCTCTGTTGGTAGCAGTTGCTATGATAGAAACACCGTGAAGTAGCTAGTATCTCCATTGCTGATATATACTTAGACATTTCTTTCTTGTTTAATAGTTTAAGATTCTGCTGTGCTTCGGGAGAGGGAGACCTTCAGAAATGAGGCAAGGATCTCCAAAATTCACTTTCAGAAAAGCAACAACACTGGAAAACTGCCAAATGACCATTTCATAAGTCTGAAAATCAACAGGAAGCTTGCAGCCTCGCAAGGAACATTTAATCAAGCAGGACAATATTCTGCTAATAATAACCAAAAGACATGTGGTTTTTTTTAAACTTTCCCTGTCTATGCACTGATGCCAGATTCTTCAGTTTCTTTGAAAGCAGATTAGCTTCCCAATCATTTCAATCATAGTATCTGTGTAAAATAACAACTTAGCAGACACTGGAGGGTGTGCCCAGGATTGGAGTTATTCAGGAAGCCCCATCCCAGATAACTGTAAGACATCCAGAAAGTCCCATTTATAGGGCTAAAGTTTATTATGTGTCTCAGACATTGTTCACCAAGGAAGGCTTTATCTTTGGAGCATTTTACAAAGACCATCCAATGCAGTTTCTTAAGGCTGCAGGTGCTTAGGTTAGCAATGTTAACTGTGGTCAATGAGTAACTGTTCCAATAGCTTCAAATAAAGATAAGAAGAGTGGGATATTTACAGGACTTTTACTATTTACAATGTTTGTAGAGACTTAGAATGTGACACATACCAGAGAATTCTTCCCCAAATCAGAAAATACCTAAAAGGATCTCAAATGCTCATTTCTGATTGATCTTGGAACTCTATGAAAATAGAAAATAAAAAAGTCAAGACAGGGTCACAAACTTCGCCTGAGTATCAAAGGTGTAGCCTAAGATATAGTCAAAGCAAAGGATAAGAAAACCTATCTTTAAAGAAATACCAGTCCAATCTTTAACTGATCACCAGGCTAAACAAGAAGAGACTCAGTAGAACACTCAAAAAGTCACAGATTTTGGGGAATTAGTTTAGGGAACACAGTAAATAAACAAATAAATGAATAAATAAACAGGATAACAGTAAAATCCAGAACATCAACATCAACACAGAGAGTGCTGTGAGCCTCACTTTCAGATTTCCTACATGGCTCTTCTTAAAATGTCAGTGTTCAGTAAAAGTATCATGAAGTATATAAAGAAAGGGATACATGGTCTATACATGGGAAGAGGGGTAGGTAAATAGGAATCCTCTGAGCAAGTCTAGGTTTTGGACTCACTAGACTGATTTTAAGTTGGCCATTTAAATACATTCAAACAGCTAAAAGGGACATCTTGTCTACAGAGCAACAGCAAAGCTTGACAGTGATTGATCACCAAATGGACAATATGAACAGATAGAAATAAAAAAGGGAGAAATTATGGGGTAGAAAATATAATAATGGAATGAAAAATAACCTTAGAGGACCTTAATAGCACATTTAGGTTGACAGAAATAATCAATAAATATAAATACAGTCCAGTTGAGATGACCTACTTTGAGTAATACATAAGAAATTAAGTAAAATGAGCAAAACACTTTACTCATAGTAGATGTCTCTAAAGAAACGTTTACTCATAGTAGATGTCTCTAAAGAAGAGGACAGAAGTAGACAGGAGGCAGCAGTGTCTGGAAACCTTCATGATTTTAGGAATAACATTAATATTCTTAACTAAGAAGCACAGAAAGATCAGAATAGGATAAAGTGAGAATTTGCATACTATTTGCACATGTATATATGCAAATGTGAGACTCACCTGAACACTGAGCCAAAAATGTATGCAAGATGTTCAGTAAGATTCAAAGCTGACTTTTTTGGGGGGGCAGGGAGGGACTTCAGTAGTAGAGTAGTAGAGTAGTAGAATATATAAAGCTTTAAGTTTATTTCCAGTGGTGAATACAGCCCCCACCCCCACCCTGAAACTAAAACACACAAAGCCACCTGATTGCCTACTGGAAGCCATGAAGATGACAGAGCAGATGGATATCTTATTCTTGATACCAAAAGAAAATTCATTAACTAACAATTCTGTATTTGACAAGACTAATCTCTAAAAATAAAGAGGATTCATACAGTCCCAGAAAAACAAGGTATGAGACAGTTTCTCACTAAGAATTACTAACTTCAGCTAAAATGAAAGAATCCACGGGAAGAAATGAATAATTGCAGTGCTGGCAAACACACAGGAAAGTAGAAAGGGCAAGGTTGTCTCCCAGATGTTTCTGTCTTGAAGGTTCCTATCTGGTAGAAGGTCTTGCAAATGACAGGATTTGAAGCCTAGCTGGAAGAATTAGCTCACTGCAGGACAATGGGAGTGGGTGTCGTCTACCTCTGCCCTGTCCCCTGTATCTTCTGTCTGGCTTCCTCTTCCACTGTGTGGTGATATTCTCATGGATTCATTCCTGTGTACTGACTCATGTATTTGCTACCCTGTGCTGATATTTTCATGGATTTACCCCTGTGTGCTCTTGTTGTCTCATGGTTTTAGAATCACCAGTGGAAAGCTGACTAACACTGAGATTATAAATGAATTTTTGCTTGTAACAGTCTTTTTTCTATACTTATTTGAATGATGAGTCTATAAAGCAATAATTATAAAAGTATGTTTACTGGCTTTTATAATGTATAACAATGAAATTTGTGTAACAAACAGCATTAAAATGGAGGAAGAAAAATAGCAAAGGTGAAGCCACACTGCTCTATACTGGCCATTGTAGCTTTAAATTAGAGACAGGTTATTATATATATTATTTTTAATTTCCAAAGAATCAATTAAAACAAAAATCACAAAATAAGCATTGTACCTTAAGATGTTACAACAGATAATATTTTTGTTTTTAATTCTCTTTTATTACCAACTACTTTTGTAATTTTATATAATAGTTTATTATAAAATAGCATGGTACTTAGGATAGTACCCTGGATAACATTTAACACAAAAAGGCAGTTATGAAAGAATTGAGAAACAAAGGTATATAAGATTGGTCTGGATGAGTGTGTCCTAAAGATTTCTAGATTGGTTTTATTGGAAAGTGATAGATACTTTGGTATTAGGGATTGGTAGAGGGTCCTTAGGTTACTTGTGCAGTTTCCTAAAGGACCTTCAGTGCATTATTTGTCTCTCATGGCTTGCAGTATAGCCACTTGCTCTGTTGTTGGCTCTTACTACTGCCAAATAGAGGTCATTATCAATGAGTCCACCTGATTTAAGGCCTTGAGACTGAAGGTCCACGGGCCAAAGCAAACCTATTTGCACACCTATTTTTACTTCATATTTAGCCTTTTTCTAGTATTTTATTAGTAATACAAAAGTGGATATATAGATATGTAGAAGATAAATAGAAAGATGCATATGTAAATCTTATCAGTATTAATTAAAAAGTTTCAGAATTTCATTCAAAAGTTATAGTTGACAGAATCGATAAGAGAAACAAAGAACTTGTGACTGCATCGTATGCTGTTCACTAGAAGCACATTTCAGATCCAATACACAGATAGGTTGAAAGTTAAAGAACATGAAAAATATACTATCTAAGCAACGTAAAATAATAAATGTCATATAAGTATAAGGCTAAGTCAATTTTAATACGAAATTTATTGATAGACATAAGGGATAATATTTTATGATGATAAAAAATAGAATCCACCTAATGACATGAAATTATAAAAAAGATATGTAATTCATCTATTAACAAAATCTCTAAAATATGAACCAAAACCTGGCAGAACAGCAGGAAGAAATAAAATAATTTGTCAATCACAGTTTATGTACAGTTTGGGCCTGAATATTTCCTTGCAGCCTATGTGTTAAAGGCTTCATTTACAGGGTAGTGCTATTTGAAGGTAGTGGAATCTTCAAGAGGTAGCGGTACTTTAGTCACTAAGGGGCCCTTTCTTTTTTTTCCTCTAGTTTGAGATGTAAGTGGGTACTCTCTGTTTCCCTCTATGCCATGATATGAGGGCAACTCATCACAGACTAGATCCTCTGATAATGTGAGCCGGTGTATGCTCTTTCTCTATGGGATAATGATCTCAGGTATTTTGTTATAGTGATAGAAAGGTGATGAGCACAGTTAGAGACTCAGAAGACCTACTTGAATTAGGACTGAAATGCTAGACTAAAGATCAAAGGGTATGCTGAAGATGTGAACAAAGCTATAAACCAAGAAAGCTTAACAAATGCACAAAATGTTTGTCTACAAGTAGAAGAAAATATAGTCCTTTCAAATATATGTGAGACGTTCTCTAGGACAGACCATATGTTAAGATGCTGAATGGGTGTCAATAAATTTAGAAAGACTAGAAATACAGAATATGCTTTCTGATCACACTTCATAATGATGCTAAAAAAATACTAAGCAAAGAAAATCATATAATTCAACAATCTGCAAAAATGGACACTATATTGCTAAATTATCAATAAATGAAATAAAAATTATAAGAGCTCTTGGAATATACTTTGAGTTGAATAAAAAAATAAGAATACCTTATAGATTCAGGCAAAGCAATGCTTAAAGAAATATTTGTCGTTATAAAATGCCCACTAGAAAATGTAGAATTGGAAATGAGGCTTAGTAGTAGCATGGTTTCCCAGTATGCTTGAAGCCATGGGATCAGTCTCAGTCTCTGGAACACGAGAAAGTGGACGGCAAGGAGGAGTGGGGAGAAGGAGGACTAGGAAGAGGAGGAAGAGAAGGAAGAGAACAAAGAGAAACATCTGGAACCAGTAGCCTAATTTTACATCTAATGAAATTTGAGAAAGCAAATTGAGTTCCAAAGGTCACACAAACGTAAACATAATTGCAGCAGGAGAGAGCTGGAGGCAGGAGGATCATGAGTTTCCCTTGAGGTTGTATATTTCAAAATCTACCAAAACCAGAGTACGAACACAAATATTCATTTTTACATATTCTCAACAACATGAAATGTTAGTTGATTAACATTTAAATATTTGCCAACTTGATAGATACCACCTTATTTGGGTTTCTTTGTTCTAAATGTTTGAGTATGTTTATTTCTTTGTTCTAAATTTTCATATGTTTATTCTCCATTTAGATTGCTTCTCTTTGAATTGTCTGAATTTCTAACCCTCAAAAAATGACCATAATAAAATAGTTACTGTTTTATACTACTAAATTTAGCTTTTTTTCTTAGCAGCACACAACAGGAAAGAAATATCTAAATAAAAAAAATGCCTTATTTCTTTGACTTTTAGGTCAGCTTGGAAGTCTGTGACAAGTAGTTATCTGTCCACTTATGATGTCAGCCATAGCAGCTTAGATAGGGGCTCTGCTGGGTCATTTTTGAGAAGAGGTCTGCAATCAGGTCTGCGACTATAACTTTGGCTTCAAGAGCACAACCAACTCTGCCAGGAGACTGGAATGCAAAAGAAAGTCTTAAGAACACCGTAGCTTTTGAGATTTAGTTTCTGTTCATTAAAAACCAGATTCTCTAGGGCATATTTAACATAAATACTTAATGTGCATTTTTCAGGCTCAATAGTTCTTGAATACATTTTCTACTTAACCCTACTCATGTGTTTGGGATAATGTTAAGATTTGAGTTTTTAAAAGTGGACAGAGGGAAAGAAAGCATTGCCTTAATGCCTCTGCCTACCCAAAAGCATATGCCTCTGACCACTGCTGGATGGCACAGACTTCAATTTTTTTATTTCCTATTAAGTAAGGCGATATAAATCTGAGAATTTTAGCACTATAAAAGAACTTGGGGTTAAGTGCCAGTGAGTTTTGGAAGGATGTGCTTTATTGTTATTCTGTTCTTTTTAAATTTTAAATTTTATTTTTTTTACTGAGTTTTAAAAATTAAATTTGGATGGAGGCAAGGGGAAACTTTCCTTACAGTGGACTTGTGGAAATGATAAAGTTGAACATCATTTAGGAAGTGTGGCTGGTGAGAAAGTGTGGCTGGATGACAAAGTTAATGGGGAAAATTACAACAACAGACAAATAAAAGAGACCTAGAAGATATCCATCTTAGCCAAGTGACTTAAGTGAACTGCCCTGTGATGAGATACTCTAGTTACATTCACAGGAAGGACACACTGTTCTCTGTGTAAATCTCTAGTGACAAATATTTGATCAGGTGGAAATGTCAAACAAACTGGCCAAGAGGCTTTGAAGTCATATTCATAAAAGTCCAAGAACGTTCCAAATTCGAGGAGACAAAAGGAGACATGGCAGTTAAATATACATATTACAGATCTTGGGTTAGATCCTACATCAGAGAAAAGGACATTTATAGGACAATTGGAAAATTTTGTAAAAATCTTAATTATTAGTGCCAGTGCTTCCCTGCTGCTTTTAGTAGCTGCATGGCGATTATGTACGACGTCAGTGTGGAGAAGGCTAGATTACAGACAGAACTAAGGGAGCAGTTTCTCTGTGCTATTGTTTATTACTTGTCTTTTAAAAGAATGGTGATAAATATAAGTAGTGTCAAAATTTCCATTTCAACCACTTTAACATATACAGATTAGCGCTATTAAGTACATTTTACTGTGTACCCAGTGTCAACCTCCCGTTGTTAGAACCAGTTCACCACCCCCAAATAAAACTCTAAGCCAAGTGTGGTGGAGGAAGCCCATATTCCCAGCTGTCTGAGAAACTGAAGAGGCCAATCTGGATTATATCGTGAACATCTATTGCTAATAGCAAGCAAATACTCTGAAGGTGGGCTTCAGTGGCATACCACTTGACTAACATGTGGAAGGTCTTGGATTGTATAACCAGTACCCCACACACACAGGGATAGAGAGAGAGAGAGAGAACTCACCACCACTAAAACATCAAAAAAAATCTATAATCATGTGATGGTCAGTATCATTTATCAACTTGGTAGAGTCGTGATGACTTGTGAGATGGGCATGCCTGTGGGAGATGACCTTGATGATCTCAACTGATGTGAGAAGACTATTTTAACTCTGGGTGGAGCCATTCTCTGTTAAGAGGATCCCAGAGTGCACGAATACAAAGGGAAATGGAAAATACCATGCACCCATCATTCTCTTCTCCTTGACTATGGCAATGTGGTGTGACCAGCTCCCTCAAGCTCCTACTGCCTTGCAACTCCTCTGCCCTGAGGAACTACACTCCTGAAGATTGAGTGAGGAAAAAAACAAACAAATCTTTTCTTCTCTAAGTTGTTTTTGCTAGGGTATTTCAACACACCAACAGGCAAAGTAACTATGACAACCCATTAAACAATCTCCCCTCTCCTCTGAGGCTCGAAGCTTTTTACTTTCTGTCTCTGCAATATCTCTTGCCAGTGGAAGAGTCCATCAGTTGGCCTTCTATGCTTGGCTTCTTTCACTTTAGCACAATGTCCTCAAGGCTCTTGTGTACTGAGCATGTGTCAGAGCTCTTACCTTTTTTAATAGTTCTGGGCCATGGAGAAAGCAAAAATCTCCAAGGCTTGCTGTACAGACAGCCTAGCTTAACCAGCAAGCTCAGAGTGAGTGAAAGACCTTGTCTCAAAAATCAGGTGGAGGACAGAAAGCAATGGAGGAAGACACTGGAGTTATATCCCCCTCACATACGGTAATGGATGTGCACACACAGACATAACACACACACACATATACACACATATGCACAAACACACATTCACACATGTGCATGGATAGACATATGCATCTGTCCAGAAGAACAAAAGAACAACCTCCACCACCACCACTGGTAGGGTGAGGGCTCAGGTCTTCAAAGAGTCCCCTCAGCATCCTTCCTAATTCTGTGTCCCACTCATCTTTGTAAGCATGGCTATGAATCTGTGAGACCTTGGGCTGTAATTCTTGGTAGAGTGAGGTGAACTCATACGTGTAGCCAGGCTGTGAGTGACACCTCCTCTTTTGGGCCCTTGGGAACCATGATGTTGGTTTCTTTGTTAAGAGCTCTCGAAGCTGTGGAAAAAGATGGAGCTAATTGGTCTGATGAGGCTAAATTCAGAAAGGCTAATGAGCTTCCTCTTGGGTAATGTATAAACAGATACATTGACCAATCACAAATTAATGAACTATTTATCTGCAGACATTGGTTACTTTGCTTCTTATCTTTGGAGTGCAGACTCTAGATCTACTGTCCTCTGACACAGTCAGCTGTTTGAGAACACTATGCATACAGGAGCCCCATTGGGAAGGGAAGAGAAATGCTGTGTGCCTCCCAGTAGAGGAAATTCTACCCATACATCTGAGTGATTTGATGCTGATACTTGATTTCCTCCATATCTAAGAATAGTTTAGTATTACAAATAGCTGAGACATTAAAAACAGTGGTAGGTCTCCAAACACTCAGCTTGAGTGCTCCAGTAGGAAACTTCTCGTATTAGGCATCTCATGCATGTTTAAATGACTTTCTTTCTAGACAGACAGACAGACAGACAGATAGACACAGACACAGACACAGACACACACACACACACACACACATACACGCGCACACACAGACTCTCTCTCACACACACACTCATACACACTCAGAGACTTACACACATGTATGCACACAAATATACACCCACACACCCATACACATCCTTATACACACGTACACACACAGACACACACATACATGCATACCCATATTGTTTTTGGTGCTATCACTTTATCCTCTTAGGGTCAAGTATGCATGATGCCAGAAGGAAAGAGAAAATGAGTGGAAAGAGGCTTCACAGGCTTGCAGACTCAGGCTGGGTACCAAAATAATAATGTCACTAGCTCAGACTTTGAGAGAGTTAAAATTTTTCATTATGTTACAGCATTTTATGGATCCCAGCAATGTTTCTCAGGATCTTTCTCCTTTCCTTCTTACTTTACTTTAAACCAGTGTAGACTCCAAGCATTTGTTTTAACCCACACACTTGCTTCTCCTAGGACCAGGGAAACCCAGACTGAGAGGCAGCACATTCTGACTGGGCTTTTGGACCTGCCTCCCTTGAGCCCAGAGTTCCCTGCTTAGACAATGCATGGGTGCTTCAGAAAGGCTGTGTTCTTGGCTCTGCCCCTGATGGTATGCTTCTGTGCATCTTCTTAGAAGTGACTGCTGACATCTGGGATCCAGAGCTCTCCCAATGAAGGCCTGCCTTGCAGCCTTGCTGGCAGAAGCTGATTTTCTTGATGGCTTCCTTGCCTTTGCTGTTCCCCACTGATTACTTTTTGATCTTCGGCTGGGTTTGACTGGGAGTCTAGTTTTGGGGGAGGCTCAGGAGTCAGTCTACTTCTGAATATTCTCACAACTCTCTCCCTGAGAAGCTATTGTCAAGATGTTTCAGGAATAAAACCAGGAGATGAAACAATACAGTCAGGATTGTAAATGGTTCAGCTGGTGACTACTTATCAATTATGTTTGAGGGCTTGCATTTAACAAAAAGGGATGGGACCTGTATTTTCCTGATAATTTGCAGAGACCACTCTAGATTTTCCTTAATTGTACATAATGCTAAGGCAAGACATAACACCCTGCAGGAAAGATGCAGAAAAAGAACCAATGGAGGTCATTGACTATCTATCTATCTTCTATCTATCTGTCATCTATCTACCTATCTACCTACCTGTCTATCATCTATCTATCATCTATCTATCTATCTATCTATCTATCTATCTATCTATCTATCTATCATCTATCTATCATCTATCTATCTATCTATCTATCTATCTATCTATCTATCTATCTATGCCTATCTAGCTTTATCATCATCGTCTATCAATCATCTATCATTTATCTACCATCATAACAATCTATCCTTCTAACTTTATATTTTTGAACAATGATATCAGGATAAATTAAACATTAAGGTATAAGCGTAAGTCTCAATGGGACAGAACAACAGAAAGCATAGAGATGGTGGTGAAGGAAAAAATGATATATAGGAAAAGAAGTTTACTGTGTTTTAGCAGATGAGAGCTGGAATAACACACAGCTTTGAAAAGCTCTACTGCCTTTCTTGTTGACACAGAAGGGCCCTTAGAATGTATTCTTTTGAGTAAACAAGGTAGCATATATAAGTAAGGCATCCAGGAAAAAAAGATGCATATCAAATGTTCACCTGCTAGTGAAAACTGATATCCAGTATAATATTTCAGTTGATTTAATTGTCCTGTGTTCACTTCTCTATATTATTCCTTCAGTGCCATTTGTGTGCTTTAAAAAGTTGACATGTAAAATAAAGATATTTTTATTCTTAAAAATGAAAGCAAGTGGAGTCCATAGCATCTCACCACCAGATCTTACTTTCACAGAGACCCAGAGAGTCTCGTGGCTGCCCCCAAGAGCCTCTTAAGGGGAGAGAACATTCAATTTGGGAGAATCCTGTGATGGTTGGTAGGTCTAGGAGACCATAGATGCCTAAGTAAGAAAACAAAAACTGTGGTACCTGGGCAGAACTGAGTGCAGCCATGCCATAGCAGGAGGGGATGGAAAGCAGCAAAGACACAGAGCAGAGGGATGAGGAGCCAGGAAGTAAGAGGCTGGCCCGATGGAACCACTAATCTCATTTCCAAAAGTTGTTTTCAATGCTTTTACTCCAGTGGTGACTGAAGAGTTACCAGGAATACATATTTTAACTCTGCCTGCACCCTTGATATCATCAGGAAAAGGCCATGGGTGCATGGTGAGGGTTTTGCTGGGGTGGATCAGTCATGATAGTGGCCAAGTATCAAGACTAAGTAACCACTCTGGAGGATGTGGATCATGTATGTATGACAGAAATTTGATTTGCTAACAGGAAAGTTTTAGGGGAAACTGGACTGAGAAATGAGCAGATCTACCTCAGAATTTGTGTGAATATTAGAGAAGCTATGTGGATTTCACAGTAATTAAATGAGGTGGGCTGGGTGTCTGTGTCATTTAGATCACAAGGGTCCAAGTTTCTAATTTATATCTGGCTTATTATACAGCTAAGAAAAGTGAAGTTCAGACAGTTACCAGTTTGTGTTACAGCAAAACTGTTCTGCTGTGGCAGAGGTAGCAAAGGCTCACTGTGACAGTGGAAGTTTAAGCCAGTTCACTTTCAGAGAGAGAGATTGCAAAGTGTTGGTTTTGAGTCAGTTCACACATTTTTGTAGTAATTTAAATTTTAAAATATGATTTTAGGCTTACAATACATTTGAATAAATACTGAGACTCTTAGAGCACTGCATATTTGTGTATACACACTCATACACAAATACACACATATTTTCTATTGTTTTACAAGGTCTTTACTCTGTCATCTAAGCTGCCCTAAGTTTTATGATAAACATTATAAATTTAAATTTACTGGAGTAATTTGTGAGTACCTTGTAGATGGTGTGTTTGTCTCCTAAGAACAAACACTACATTAAAATAGGAATATTAATACTGAAGCCAGGCATAGTAGAAATTCTAGCACTTAGCAAGTTGAGTCAGAAAGATTGCCATGACTTTCAGGCTAGCCTTAGTTGAATAGCAGGACCTGTCTCAACACTTCTCCAAATAAAAAAGGAAAATTATTACTGATATTTTGTAATATATAAACAACATCAATATATCAAAAATTGTTTTAATGATATTTGTAGGAAAAATTAAAACTTGTACCTAAAGTTCAGACCAGGATCACTTACTACATAGAGTTATTATTTTCTTTTTTTCCAATCTCTAGGAGTTCCTTAGATTGTCTGTCTTTCCTTCCATAATAGTCTCAGAATTGAAGAGGCCAGGTAATTATCTTACACTGTCCTTTAGTGGGAGGTTGTCTGCCATGATTAGTTTGATGCAAGGTGTTTTAGCATAGGCATGCTTCATGATGCAATGTACAGTCTTTTATGACCACGCCTGCCTAACACTAAACTTTCAATCTGAGGACAGGATGTATCTGTGGGCACATCCTGTGCACCTCGCTCACTTGTTTCTGGAATCCACATACAAAGGTCTATATAGCTAACAAACACAGCCTATTTCAATGGACTCCAAATAGCTATAATTATCCAAATGGGAAGTCATTAGGAGTGGGATACAGAACAAGTTCTTCTGGGTATTTATTTATTTATCTTCTTTCATTTTAATTTGGGAGGGGAACATAGCTGGGCAATGGAAAAGAAAATGGAGGCGAAGAAATGGACATTTTGTATGCACCCAACGATACTAAAACTATAAAAGAATATCGTAATTGAAACCACTCAACAAGAGGACATTCTGCTCTCAGCAGAGTGGCATATGGATGCACATAAAATCATATGCTGTCTCATAAAACTCAATCAATGAGAAGCAGCACGAGATAATTTCATACGGAAGGCAAGCACGCCACATTATTTAGATGAATAAAGTAAATATGATTTTGCTGGAGGAATGAAAGCTCCACGGCTTCTTTAAACAGATGTCTTTCATGCAGTAAAGCAGTCTCATTACTTCCAGTGTCTCTAGCTCTGTGTCAACATGAGGCTGGGGGAAGCAGGCTAGAGCTATACAGCATTCAGCTACAACTCCTTAGAGTCTTACATAAGGTTTGTGTGGTCTAAGAAGGTTGTGTATATGTAGGAGACTGGGTGCTAAGAGTTTTCACTCCTCAATTCATAGAGCAGGTATTTTCAAAAGCTAAATGGAGACATCAGATTAGGTGAGTTTACCAACCTACCCAAAGAACTAAAAATAAGCTTTGCAAATGAAGTTTTATCATCCAGTATCATCATCCAGTAGCATCTATCACTTTAAGTTTTCCTTATTTTTAAAGGACTTAACAAAGACTTGTTAATAAAATAATAATGAATGTTCAGCCCAAGTTAGCATGTTTGCTAGGGTCAATGTACACGGAATAGAAAGTCATTGGTTCAACCCTTGGGATACATACATGACTGCAGCCAACTTTGGCCACTTCTGGGCCATACCTAAGCATTTGCTTTCCATGAATGATAGTCTACTCTGTGAACACAAGAAGTGCACTTATGCCTAAGAACTGAATATGACATCTCAATCAGGTCAGCTAGGTAATGAAGCATGTAGAGGATATCTGAGCCCCACTCTCACTAGCCTTTCTTTCCATCTATCCATAATCTCTGAAGGAAAACTTAGAATGAACATTATTTCTCTGGTGTAAGGAAGAACCTTCTGTCTCTCAGGTGGGCTGGCATCTCCATGATGCTGTTCTGTCCTCTCTTCCCTTTAAAAGATGTGGCATTTATATGATAGTCTGTCTTCTAAAGGTGCTTACATGTATTTTGTTCTTAGCTGGAATAAACTTCATAGATATAACTGGCTGCTTCCTACAGCTTCCTATTCATTGAGACTTGAGGACAGTAATTAATCAAACCATTAGCATCATTGATGTCATCAGCCAGTGGCAATGGGATGAAAGATACATAACCTGGCTTTCTAGTAACTCATACATTAAAAGGGAAGTGCTGTCTTCTGCTGAGATGTGAGTGATTCTGTAGGACAATGGAACAGGCTGAGATATAGGACCCCAGTACCCACTTCCCCCCAACTCATCGATCATCCTAAGGGTGCCTGTATGTGGCCACTACGGTAAGCTAAGTATCATGGAAGGCTGACCTCTCTGTACGTGTGAATTGCAAACTTCTCAGTTTGTGGTGGGAAAGTTTTCGTGAGTTGGCTCTGGCCCACATCTTTCAGAAATACTACTTGGAGTCTTTTTAAGATCCCTGGGTACTTTCTTACACATCCTGTGATCTCTTCTATAAATTTCCTTTCATTTTAATCTGTTCAAATTACAAAAGCCATGTAAGTCACATGATCTGGACATTGTTGGCTTCATGAAATCTTTCATTGCCTCACACAGAGATTCACAGTGCCTTACTTGCTTAGAAAAGAACTTCTCTTTGAGATTCTGTAAAGTCAGGCCCTGTGTTTTGTCTAGCTTTATGTGCTCACTATAGCAGCTGATAATAGCCTGCCTCCATTCCCTTGGCTAGTGCTGGAGTTGTCATGAAAATAGTACCTGTACAGCCAGTGCTTTTCACGTACCTCTCTGCCTGTGGGTGTTCCCTTGTGTTCATCATTCATCCACATGGGGCTGGAAGAAGGGCTAGAGATGTGATGTTCTCCAAGAGTAAACCCCAACCGAAGTGAAATGGTACTGCTGATTAAAATTGGAAGCTTTCCCACCTTTTAATGGAACAATTAAGCGATAAGGTGACCATTAGATGTCTCTGGAGGAGAATGCTATGGTGATTATCCCCATCATGTTTATGTCTCCCTAAATCCATTCTCGGGGGTTAGTTTCCTCCCATACTGACTCTAAGCTTGACTATGCAGTTTGCTTTGGCCAATGAGACTTAGTAACTGTGATACAAGCAAAGGTTCAAGAATGGTCTATTGGGACTTGATCTTTACTATCGTTTTAGAGCCTTTGGTAGATTCAAGGAATTGATCATGGTTTTTGTTTGTTTCGTTTTGTTTCAATTGTCTCAGAGTCTACGTTTCACCGCCCCACATCACACTTGCTTATGGGATGAACTCAGTACACACATCCTGTGAACTGAACATTCTGTCTTCTTCCCTGGTATGACTGTGGTTCTTGCTTACCTTTTCTCTTACTTTGTTGCTAATTGGGCCAAACCTCCCATAATCGTTATTTGGGTCTTTTCTTTTTTTCCCTGTTCATTGCTTGGGGTGGTTTATTTCTGGCCTTGCCTGTTGGCTTCAAATTTGGGCTCATGCCAAACCTCCTTCCTTTCCATCCTCTCCCTGTTGTTCATGCTATCCTTCTTCTTCATCTTATCCTTCCTTCTCTTTATCCTATCCTTCCTCTCACCACAAAGTGCTGCACTAAGATCACTGAAGCTTAGACTTTGAGACAAAGAAAACAAACAATAGAAGGATAGTGCTTCAGATGGTTTGTTTCCTAGCTTCTCTCCATGTTTTTGAGCTCTGTCGACTCTTTCTTGCTTTCTCCTTTAGTCTTGACTGATAGTGCATAGAAATATAGTCATCAAAAATAGACTAGAATTTTTTTGGAGGTCAACCATCTTCTTGTGTTTGAACTTCTACCACAATGAAAGATAATGGTTGCTATCTAATGAAGCTGTGTTTTCCTTTACAGAAGCCAAGAGCACTCTAAAAAAAAAAAGTATTTGTGGATCACTTTTTTCCTCCTCTGTCACTAAGTTCTTAATCAACAATTAAGTCATAGATATTAGGCCATTAAGAACAATTAATCAATGGGAAGTCATTTATTTAACACAGGCACAAAATTACCATTTGTCATATGCCTAGTTTTCTTTATTTTTTATTTTTTTATTTTTATTTTTTTGTGAATGAGTGTGCGCACACAAGTTGGCTTGTTTGTGTTTTCATTATGGAAGGCAGAGGGCAGCTTTAACTATCTTCTCCTATCATTCTCATGTTTTGAGACAGAGTCTCTCACTGAACCTAGAACTCACCAAGTCAGCTAGACTAGCTGTAGCTGAGCCCAGAAATCTGCCTGTATTTGTTATCCAGTGCTTTAGTTGCAGGCATACACAACCAGATACAGACTTTCTACATGGTTGTGGGAATTGAACTTAATCCTCACACTGTGGAACAAATAATTTACCCATGTATCTTTCTTTACTGCAGCATCTCACGACATATTTGCCTGTTCATCAGAGAGTATCAAATGGCAATGCTAAGATTTTAGGTCTATCTCATCACTATTTTGATATTTATTTATTTATTTATTTATTTATTTATTTATTTTGGTTTTTTTTCGAGACAGGGTTTCTTTGTGTAGTACTGGCTGTCCTGGAACTCACTATGTAGACCAGGCTGGCCTTGAACTCAGAAATCCACATGCCTCTGCCTCTCAAGTGCCAAAATTTAAGGCATGGGCACCACTGCCTGGCTATTTTGATATCTATTGAGTGCTTACTAAATGCACTGCACTGTGCTAGTTACTCTGGTGGTTTGGATGAGAATGTTTCCAACAGGTTCATATGCTTTAGTATTTGGTCCTCAGTTGGGAGAACTGGGAAGGACTAGGAGGCATTACCTTTTGGAGGAGGTGTATTAGACTTTGAGAATATGAAAACTCACATAATTTCCAGTTGCTTTGTTTGTTTAGTGCTTACAGCAAAGGATGTGAGTTCTTAGTATCCTGCTCTAGCCAACATACCTCCCAGCCACAATGATGATGGACTCTTATCTCCCTAGAACAACTGTAAGTTCAAATAAGCCTTTCTTTTTATAATGAAAAAATGATGTTTTAGCACAGAAATGGAGAAGGTAATTAATACACTCACCAAGAGTGTACTTAGAGAAAAATAGATTCTTATGCTATCGTTCACCAAAGGTAAATCTAACAGGCTGTTGCTAAAAATCCCTTAATCTATGAACAACTTTGTTTAGAAAGCTGTAATTTATAAAAATTTCAGGAGTAAAATTATGAAATGCAGATCAGGAGAGTCTGAAATGAACTGATGGGCTCAGCTCAATGAATTGAAATGCCTAGTAGCTTTTGAGGCCAATCACTCTCAGGAATAAAATTTGGTTTAGTTTGATCTCTCCTTAATCCTGAAACACAGGCTCAGTGATTCTAAAGCACAGCTAGTAAGCAACAGGACTCAGTGTCCCTTGAACACTGTCTTAGTTTCTTTACTATCAATGTCATGAAACACTATGACTAGGGTCACTTAGAAAATGAAACATTTGATTCAGCTTACAGTTTCAGAGGATTAGAGTCCATGATGCTGGAGAAAAGGCTTAGTGGCAAGAACAGCTGAGAGTTCACATCTAGATCCACAAGGAGGAGCTAGTGATCACACTGGCAAAGGGTTCAAAGCTTTTCAAACTTCAAAGCCTACCCCTCTCAGTGACATACTTCATAAGGCCACACCTTCTAAGCCTTCCCAAAGAGTTCCACTGGGAACTAAATATTCAAACACATGACTCTATGGAGGACATTCTCATTCAAACCACCATTCAAGCACTCAATTACACACTAGGCTTGGTGGCTCATGCCTAGAACCTCAGTACTTGGGAGTCCAAGGCAGGAGGATTATTGTCAGTTTGAGGATATTCCGAGGTACATAGTGAATAGCCAGCCTAGACTATATAGGGAACTCATACCTCAAAAACAAATCAAAACAAACAATACAACAAAGTAAACAAACTAAAAAATCCAAAAAGGTACAAAGAATTGAAACCCCCCTGCAAAATAAACCAGCAAACAAACAAAGAAGACAACATAAATATCATATTTAATCTCCTTTGCATCATGTGTAAAATGAAGGGTAAAACCAATATTTTTCTAAAAAAAAAAAAAAAAGGTTTCTTCCTGCTTCGACAGGCTGTAATTCTATAATTGCCGTTATTATTTGTGAAAATGGAAATGACTCTGGATAAACCAGCTAGAATAATACAGACTCAATTAGTGAGGAATGTCACAATATTTTGGTGGAATAGCAATCTGCCAGTGGTGTGACAAGTATTTAGAAATCATTGTTCCTAAGAGTCATTCTAATGACAGCAAATCACGCTGCCTCCTCTCTCCCTTCACCAGTTTCTTGAAGGAATTGTTGGCATTTAGTACCTCCACTTGCCTTGACCTCCAATATCTAACCTTCTGTTTCAGTGCTCCTGCCCAGATTGCCTATCAATGCCTTCACGTTTACATATCCTGAGACTATGCCACTCCCAGGCCAGAGAAACTATCAGCCATTAGTAAGTGTGTAAGTGAACTTGTTTCAGACAGTTGCATAGACTGGAAAAATGCTGAGGTCTGCTGTGCAATACCAGAGAGCTCTGGTTATTTCAATGTCAACACTTCTTTTTTGACACACCAATCTACATGCTTCCTTAGAAAATGACTCTAGGGGGTTATTCTAAGTTTTTCTCCTCAGTTAACTGTCATGCCTCAGCATCGCCCACAAATCATTATGAGTCTTGTGTCAGGTCTTTCTCCAATTACCAACAGCAGTGGCCAAATTTTGACTCCTTTTCAGTCCCACTCTCTCTTCCCTTGGTCCAAAGGTTGACTGATTCCTGGCCCTTTGAAATAATTACAACTCCTAAACTAATGTTCATATTGGTTTTCTTTCTTGTCACTGTATCAAAGTACTTGACAGAAGCAGTTTGGGGGAAGAAGGGTTCATTTTGGTTCATGGTCTTGGGAATTTCAGTCCATTGGCAACAGGGGAGTCTCCACCTACCATGGTAGGAACATGAGGCGGCTGCTCTTTACATTGTGGTGAACCAGGACACAGAGAACAGAAGCAAGGATGAGTTAAAACCCTCTAAGGCCCACCCAGTGCCTCACATCCGCTAATTAGGTACCATGTCCCAAGGGTTCCATAGCCTCTCAAAACAGTGCCACCATCTAGGACCAAGTGCTCAAAATGCAAGAGTGTTGGGGACATCTCATATTCAAACAATAGCAATACCATCACCATACCTTCCTCTGCAGCTGTATTTGATCTTGTTTTTACCACATTTTTTTTTTTCTGTGTAAAGTTCTTCTCTATTTTACTACTGTTAATTCCTAAGTTGAGAATTCTAGGGAAATGGAAACATGCCAATGGCTCACTTGATGGTTATCAATTGTTTAACAAATAGAATGTCACTGTCCATCTACATCACTGTCCATCTTTCCTCTTTAGCCCTTTAATCTCAAACCGAGGACAGCTTTCTTTTTATGCTTAGACTGCCCTTTTTGTTATTCAATAAAAGTGAAAAATGTAATGAGAATGAGCTTGAAGTCTGGCAAAATGATTAGTAGTGTATTTCAGATACACTTCTAATTTAAGACAGAATAAATGTAAGAAATACTATGCATCATGGCTTTGTGTAGAATGTTAACATGTATACGTGACATCATACAGAAGTGACATATCTAACAAACTGATCGGTATAAGTGGTAAGGTAAGGGGAGGTCCTAAGATTCTAATTTTCTCATTTTGCAAATCACTGCTTCTATACTCATTACAATTTGAAATACATAATTAGACATATTTGAAATAATAATTAGACATGTAACTGAATAGCTACATAGTCTCCCTCTCTCTTCAATATGCAATGACAAGCCCATAAATTGTATATGCAATATTTTTCTTAAATTCAGGGAAATTTATTAGAAAATATCTTTTATATGGCAAACTTATTTGAAGCATAAGTTTAGTTTTTAAATCACACTCCTCTTTTGTTAAAGTCTGTAATGATTAAATCAGATGGTTGAAAACTTAAAGACATTATGTGAGCCCACTTCTGTAAGTAATTTGCTGGTTTTTCTTTTCTCCTATATATTCATATAAAGATACCTGCATTGAAATGTTGCTGATGGCCATCTCTGAGTAACGATTCTTGAGTTAATGTGCTTCTTATGGTGCTCTTTTTACTTGGCACTTTAGAAGATAATGAAATTGGGAAAAATAAATGGATGAGTATGGAATTTAATGCCAATGTTAAAGTTGTAAAAGAGGAGTGGCCCGAATCTTGCCCTTCACCCTCTGTCCTTGTCTATCTACCATCAACACCGTGTGAAGCCTTCAGTTTTGTTTCAGTCCATGTCAGACTTTGTGCCACTATTTCAAACACAGTGTGAGGGCTTGTTTCACTTGGTTATGCCCATCAGACGATTTCACCACATCACACTCCGTAAAACACTGTGGTCAAATTAGCTTTGGGATTAAAATCTCTGGAACAATCTGCCAAATCAATGCCATTATTTTTTATATTAGTTTCACCTGTTCATACACATCAGGATAGCAGCATTAACTCAGTTGTGCTTTCTGGACTCCTTATCTATTTGTGATCTTGTCAACCACTAAATAGGATTTACAACCAACACACTTCAACAAAAAAAGTCAACTATAATGTCTTTTTTTTCCTGTCACAGCTATTTAGATAGAAAATCAAACTACATGTTCAGTAAAGCTTTCTTTTCAAATAATGGATCTGAGTGCCAAGAAGAAACAGGAGAAAAAAACTTACCCCCTCCCTTTTTGGGTAAAAACTGACTTTTTTGAGACACTATGGCTGAAAGTAGAATTGAAGCAAACTCCTCTGTAGCCTCAGTCATTACCATGTTGTACAGCATGATCTACAGCCTTAAGAGTCCCTGAAATAGATCTAGATTTCCAGTTTTATTCAGTTAAGAGAAGAAGCACCACCCTCTCCCCTTCTGTGTTCAATCATACTTTAATCACAGACTTTATTTGTTTCTGTGCAAAGATGTCCTCCATTTCACTACAGCTAAATTCCTAAGTTGGGAATTGTAGAGAAAGAGAAGTGTGCCAATGGCTCACTTGATGGTAGTCAATTGCTTTTACTTCCTGGCTGAACTCTTTCTTAGAGAGAAAAGGATCCTATAGGGGTAGTTTTTTAAACCACACTTCTTCCAGCGTATTCTTTCTGTGCTTATGGTCAAATTATCACCTTGTGGTCCAAGAGTTTCATCACTGAAGAAGAACCCACTAAGCATCTACTATGAGTAGCTTTATTGGCTGCAGTAGGAGCACAGAGCTTTGACAGAGTTTTATGCTCTTTCTAGAGAAAACAAATTAAAAAATCTTAGAGAGTTCACTGACAACATGAGATAAGGACATAGGACATAAACTCGGAAAGCTTTGGGAGATTATTTTTTGTTGTGATTTGGCTTGGTTTAGTTGTAAGGTTAAAGGCTGAATCTAGTAATATAAAAGGGGGATATTTATCGATAGCATATTAGCTTGGGAAACACTGATATTTGCCTGGGTAGTGCTGACTGCTCTAAAGATAAGCCCCCAAATCTCAGTGCTCTACTGTAACATTTCATGTCTCACTCATGCAAAATCTTCTGGGTCAGCAATCAGAAATCTGAACTCCTTCCATTTTGTGACTATGTTACTGTCATGAGTTGGCTTTCAAAGTTGTTCTTCTCAATATCATTCAGCACCAGAAGAAAAAGAACATGAAGAATCTTTTGTTAGGAATTTTTTTTAATGCATCAGGCATGAGACAAGGATATATTATTTCTGCTTACACAAGATGGGTTTGAAATGTTACATGCTAACGGTTGTCTACAGCACACTGAGAAATGCAAATTTACTGAAGCTCAAAGAAAGAAGGAATTGAGTTTGATAATTAAGGTTTCATCTGCTCCTATAGGTATCTTTCTGGAAAATGGGTTTCCACTTGCCTAGGTTAGCTACTTCATGGAAATAATTGTATCTTTCTGGAAAATGGGTTTCCACTTGCCTAGGTTAGCTACTTCATGGAAATAATTCTCCTCTTTAAGGCAACCAGCCAGTCAAAATTTTGAAGGAAGCCAGAATAGCCAGCTACAACAATTACCATGGTCTATGATAAACCAACTTCATGGATATCTTGGATCTGGGACATTTCATTGGACTATTGCTTGTCCACAGATGGATTGTTATTGGGTAGTGGCCTATTTTTCCCTAATCTATTGCAAGTATTGTAAAAGTTGAATACATGACTGCTTCCTTGTGTAAAAGGGAGCTACTATGCCACTGTGATTATTGCCACTACCAATAAAAGGTGCCTAAGTCTATGCACCCAGTTCTGTACTCAGATCCCACACACAGTACATTAGTTTTTGCAACAATAATATTTAAATAATGTTTTTAATTCTTGCAAATATTATCCATATATACAATGAAATATGATGATATATACCTCCCACTTCTCCTTTTTCAACTCTCTAAATTTCCCCCACAAGTCCTTTCCCATTCTTATGAATTTTTGGGGGGGGGTTGGGTAAATCTAGTTAGTGCTGTTCATATGTACATATGTGTGGGGCCTTCCATTGGTGAGTAGGAAACCTATCAGAGGTTACATCTTTAAAAAGGAATGATTCTCCCAACCCCAGAAACTGCCAATCCACTGACAGTAGTTCCTTTGTTAAGGAATAGAGGCCTGGAGATTATCTACCAGATCTGTGATGTAATTCAGGCTGGCTTGATCTCATATAGGCCTCATACAAGTAATCTCAACTGTTATGAGTTCAGGACTGTGACAGACTTTCACAGTGCTCCTTCCTATTATTTGTCTCTTACATTCTCCCTACTTCCTGTGATGTTCCTTGAGTCTCGGTGATGGTTGGGTTACAATAGATGTCTCATTTAGGGCTGAGCACTCTGTCTCCCATTCTTAGCCCTCTGAGCAGTTATGAATAAATGTTGAATGAAATAGTATCCAAATCACAACATGTTATGAGATATTTCACTTTAGGTGTTCATCAGGTAAAGCTGCGGTACAAATTGAAAGGTGGTATGACCACATACCAGCGTGGTTGAGAGTAAGGAGATGTGAGATGTCAAAGGTGAGTGAGAGAGTGGAGTAACTGGGTCCCCACACACTGTTGTGGGATTGTAAAATGTCGTAATTGCTTTGAGAGACCTTGTGGCTGCTTAGCTGTTGTAGGCAAAGCTCTGAGACATATACTTCAAGACTTCTGTTTCCTACTGCTGATATCCTTTATAATCTCCTCCCTCGAGTAACGTAGTATGGGATGGGACTATAAAAAGATGGATTTCACTTCTGTGATTAGATTACAAAAATTTTGGAGGTAGTAATCAAACATATGTAGGCTATCAAATCAGTTGGTTTTTAGAAAAAAAAATCAGAAGACAAATTATCATGGTGATCCTGAGCTAATCAGATTGACCTAAGAAAGGGACAGAGCCTTTCCAAACAGAAGATATTTGAATGGCTACAATATGTGAAGGCCAGTGGAGGGAGGCTGCTGTGAGTCAATGAAGGTGGCCTCTAGAAGCATAGCCTTGTTCTAAAACAGCAGTCAATGAGGAAACAAAGATTCAAGGTCTCCATTCATGAGGAAAAAAATGCTTCTGAAAATCTGAGTGTACCTGGAAGCAATTTATTCATTGATCATGCTTCTAGGTGAGGGCACAGCTGTCTGATGCTTTAATTTTATGTTTTGAGGACTTTAGCAAAATACTCTACTACAACCTACCAGGCTCAATGCAGTTCTACAGGATGCACATTGTAGGGATTTGTTACACAGTGTTCTAGATTGCTTTCTGTAGCTGTGATAAACACCACCACCAAAGGGTGGCAATGGTTAGTTTTGTCTACAATTCCAGGTCACAATCCATCCATTATTCAGGAAGGAGCTCAAGCAGGAACTGGAGTAAAACTCATGGAGAAACACTGCTTATTGTCTCCTGTGCTCATGGTCAGCAAGCTTTCTTATACAACTTTCTTATACCTTGGGGTGGCACCTTCCACTGTGAGCTGGGCCTTTCCACATCAATCAAACATTAAGAAAATTCCCAACAGAATTGGCCATAGACCAATCTGATCTTGGAAGTTTCATCATGTGAAACCTACTCTTTCCAGGTGACTTTTATTTGTGTCAAGTTGGCAATAAAAATTTACCTGGACATATAGCAATAAAAACCTAATGCTACTTCCTAAACATAAGTGCATGCATAAGTCATAGACTCCAATTTAGTAATTTCTTTTTTAAAATTTATTTTATATGACAAGTACACTGTAGCTGTCTTCAGACACACTAGAAGAGGGCATCAGATCCCATTACAGATGGTTGCGAGCTGCTGCCATGTGGTTGCTGGGAATTGAACTCAGGACCTCTAGGAAAGCAGTCAGTGCTCTTAACCTGCTGAACCATCTCTCCAGGCAATTTAGTAATTTCTAACAGAAAAGCACATTCATGTCTACCAAAAAACACGTACTGCTGCCTATTAGTATCTACTGGGAGCTTGTGCCAGCATCCCTGGTATCTAAATTCCAAATGTTTGATCTCTTATATATAAAATTGTATATAGTCAACACACATAGTTTTTTAAGTACTATCAATAATCTCTACTTACTTATAGCATCTAATTCAGTGTAAATGGTGTGCAAACAGTAAACAAACAAATATTTTGGGAAAACATCAAGCTAGGAAATATCGGTTCAGTACAGATGCACATTGGGTTTTTTCACCCACCCCTGGTTGAGTCTGCAATTATGAAGCCACCTGGATATAGAGTGCCAGCTGGACTTTTGTATCCCCCAAAGTCATGTTTATATTTGCCCAAACTCAGAAGTACCCAGGAAGCAGTAGGGGGTCTTGGGTTTCTGATAATAATTGTTTCTTGACTTCAGTGCTCATGATACAGTGTACTTATTTTGGGAAAATAGTAAACCATGTTCTTTCATATGTTAAATTATATATCCACAAAGTACAATGATCCAAAATTTATTTTTATTACGTGCTAGTACAATTACTAGTAGATCACCTTTAGAATTAAAATAGCCTCACACATATAAAAATGGTCATGCAATGTTATTTTTGAAAGCATCCCAGTGTTAGCTCTCCATCCATAAAAATCCAAACATAAAATAAAACAGAAAATGTCTAACAATGTTTAAAATGTTAACTCTTTAAAGAACTTCACTCTTTTCTTGTTTTGCTCAATATTCCTACACATAATTGGCTGAAACTGTGATACGGGATTCATTATTTTGATAAGTAATTTTTATTGCGACTTCAGAAGAGTCAAAAATAGTGTTCTGAGAAGTGGGAGGTGCTATTTGAAGTCAGCTTTGTCATCACTGAGTTCTTTGTATATAGCATCTCATATGGACATGGTTTTGGGTGAGGACCAGGTCAAAATAAAACAGAAAAATAACTAGACAGGTATTTTACTCTATTTCCTGGAGAAAACATAAATATTTGCTTCTACTGATCTTCTAGTGATGAAATCATTAAATCATGAACAAAGCCTTCCCCAGGATTTCATTCTCACCACAACATGTGGCATCAGGGTTAGTAAAGAGCAGAATCTTTTAGTTCTAGTCTTCTGAAGAGGCATACAGAAATCACAAAGCTTCTTCAGGCAGAAGTACGTTGCCATACACAGATTAGCCTTTGAATATGTATCAGGGCAAAAGTCTAGGATTTGGTTAGGTGGCACTGCTGAGAAGATAAGGAGAGGAAAAAAGACACAACAAATCAAACGCCTGTTCTTCATAGATGGGAATTGCAGCTTGATGTTGCAGTACAAAATCAGTGACCTCGTCTCCAAAAAAGAATGGGGACAAATAGTCAACCCCAAAGTACATGTGTCCTCTGTTCAAAGTCTACCCAAATTGCTGATAAACCATGAGTATCTCTATACTTCCTAGCTTCAATCTCACTATCACAACTGTTAAGTGCTCATTGAGTTATTCATTGCCATTAGAAAAAAAAACATATTGGAAGATTGATGAGGTTAGCCTTTATCAGGCTCGGCTATACTTACCTTTGATTAAGTTTTTAGCATCAAATCCCAAGGATGTGTTTGCAAGGGGTGGCGGGAAGGAGATGGAAAACCATTGCAGCAGACGGGGGTGGGGGTCTGCCTTCCCTGTCAGAAAGGGCTGACACAGAAGGAACCCACAGGTAGGGTTACATAGGTAATGAGGAATTAAAGATCATGCTGACTCCTGGCTTCCTAGGGTAACCTAGCCCCATGAGCTCTGTCAACACCTAGCAAAGGTGTTCTAGCAACAGAAGCATTAAGCATTCTTGCAGTTGTTGAGATTAAATAAGAATGTATATAAACAGGCTGTAGAGAGAACTCAAGAATTAAGGGTACAATTTCGAGGGCTCACATGGAGCAGTTCACTACCTTCTGTAATCCAGCTCTAGGGGGATTCAATGCCTCTGGCCTCTGTGGGCACGCGCGCGCACGCGCGTGTACACACACACACACACACACACACACACACACACACACGATGAGATTAAACCTTTTTATCAAAAGGGAAAGTATGCAAGGACTCTAACACACGAAAGTTCTCACTGTCAAATATCAGCTAACTATAATCTCTCATAGCCAATGGCGCTAGGACGCTGGATTTTGCTAAATATTTTTTGGGTGTCCGCTTGTTTCACGGTTGAATGTCTTTTGGAAGCAGTCTCTGTGGGCCCGGGAGACCAGCAGAATGCTTGATCAGCAGGAGCCTGGTCTCCCCTGCTCCACCCACACTTCTCTTCTAGGGAGCAACTAGTTCTCTGCTTGTGAGACCCGCCCGCGCGCCACCCGCAGACCTGCGCTTCTTCCAGGACCTCTGTGAAACTCGCTGCCAAACACAGCTGAGGTAGAATACGCGCGCCGCTCCGCTGGTGAGTGTAGGCGGGAGAGCCCTGCGCTCCTGGAGGAGCTGTTCTAGTGGCTGGGAACCCTGCAAGAGGCATAGGAAGTTCTAACAGAGGAGACCAGCTTGTGTTGCCCTTCCAGGAAGGGAGCCCAATGCTCTCTCAAGCCTCTTTTCTTGTGGGGTCAGGATGGAGGGGACAGCCTATGGGTACTAAGCTGCATCCTTTGACCTTCCGTTCCCCTCAGTCTGGCATCTCCTTGCATCCTCACTCTCCCCTAGCGGTGCCAGGTCCCCTAAGGACACTCCAGATCTGGGATACAGATATTTCACAGGAAGAACAAACAGGTCAAGCATGCTCCCCGCCAAATGCATTCTTCTTCTCTGTTCCCCCCAGGACGAGTACCCTAACTTCTCCAGCGGTTGCCAGAGGCACCCAAAGCTGGAAACCTTATCCAAACAGTTCAACTTGGACAACTTCTTGGAATGGGGATCCCCGTGCTCTCTGGGGAAAACCACGCTGGCTGCCCACACATCAAGAAAGGACACCTCGACTTTTCCGGGGCGGGGGATCCCCATCAGAATCCATCTCTCTTGGCAGCGTGCTGTCTTACAGAAGCAAATTCAGAACGCTCCAAACAAGAGTGCGCCTCGGGAGTGGGGAGGTCATGGGCAGGGGCCAAAGCGCACAAGTTCAGCACTGTTTTGGACAGAGAACTCCGTCCATGTTTCCAAGTCAGAAAGCTCTTGTCCGCTGAGAAAAAAGGCAGGGAGTGAAGTCACTGGGAGGGAAGTCCTAGGCATGGGTCGGAAAACTGAGGTGACCTGCAACGCTCGATCTTTGAGCCATGTCGGTGGGAAACTATTCTTTCTCCGGGGCGTGGGGGGCTGGGAGACTTCCCTGGCAAACCAGCCGACGTCAAGCCCAGCTGCTCTGGACTCTATCCCTCTGTCCCTAGGCAGCCTGGAGAACTTGGTACCTCGGACAGCAGCCGGGACGCACAGCATCCTTTGCAAGGTGCGGTCTTATTTTGCCCCCACCAAGTGAAACACCAACAAATTATTTCTCTGACCTTTCTAATACAGATGAAGGACACTTTAATTACATAACCCATGAAAGATCACCAGAGGCAATGTTGTGTTTGAGAACCGATGGCAGAATAGCTGCATAACATAAAAAGACAGAAAACTTGCAAATCTGCAACGAGATTGCGCAAGGCTGTCCCTCCTCTGGAAACAACATGTGAAATGCATGGAAAAAAAAATCTTACCTTTCGGACTCCAAAGCCATGTTCCGCTGCAACTTGGCGAGCCTCTTCCTCTCCGTCTTTATGCAACTCCACAAGAAAATGATTCGTGAAGACGGGTCTCTCAGCAGACGCAAAAACCATGACACAGAAGAGGAGCCCGGCTGCCTTCCACTGGGATCCACAACCGCCCTCCATCCTTCTTTGAGAGTCAAAAGTGGGGCTGCGAGGTGCACAGGGTGGTGGAGCAGGGGACGAAGAAGGAAGATGCAAATAAAAAATAGGTATGTAGTTTTTGTTTCTGTTTTTCTTTTTTTAAAAAAATCTTTGTATAGCAAAAGAGGCAGAAGAGAAGCTCGGCAAACAGCAAATCTGTGCGCTGTCCACTAGCAGCTGGCTGCCAGGCAAGCCGCGGAGTCGCGCAGCCCGGCTGGCTGGCAGGGGTGCGAATGTGCAGAGCTGTGTGTACCCGAGAGAAAGAGCTAGTGTGTGTCTGTGCTTGATGCTAAATCTGCATTTTCAGCTCCTCCTCGGCTTCAATTCCAGAGGGCTGGAGGCGAGCTCCAGCCCGGGTGACGCGCGCCCGCCAGCGGCCAATGGAGGCTAGAGGATCGGCGGGCTCCGCCCCAGGCCGCCCCGAGCCCGCCCCCGCCCGCCCCCGCCCCCCCCCCCCCAGCTGGCTGCCCGTGTCCCCGGGGGCGCCACGAGCGCGCGCCCCCGCAAGCCCGGAGCGGCTTTGCTCCGCCCGATCGCTGCGCGCCCAGGAAAATCCCCCCGCTGCCACCCGCTGCCGGCGCCCGGTGATGTCATTGTTTGTGGAAATCTGCACAGCTCCGGGAAGGGAATTACGGTGCATGCCGCTTCAGAGGCCCCGAGGGGAGCGGGGGCCCCCCGGCCGCTCCCTGTTGCTCTTCTTTGCTACTTTGAGCTGCAAAACAACTCTCCACTGTTTTCTCTCTTCCCTTCCCGTCTTCCCTTCTCTCACTTCTTTCTCTTCTTTTTCTCTCTCCACCCCTCTCTCCCTTTCTCCCAATAACAAAGCAAATTTGATCCTTCCCGCCCCCTCCACTTTGGGCAAATCCCAGGCTGGGAAGAGCATCCTTCCAAAGATGACTCATGGGGGGGCAGGAAGGAGCTTTTTCTCTCTGTTCTTTTACCCCGTGCTCCAAGGAGGTCAGAAACTAAGCATCTGGCAGTCCAGCGGGAGTCCGGACTGCCCTCCCCCCACCCGCGATGGCTATTAGGAGAGACTCCTCTAGAGTCTGCGCTGCACCTGCATCCCAAGACTGCCAAAGGAGACAGGATGCTTATGCTGGGAGACAGATTCTCAGACTCTGGGTTTGTGGCTGCACAAACCAAGAATGTCAAAAACCTGCACAGGACCAAGAATGACAAAGTTTAAGGAGGTATCGTCACCCATCCCAAGGAGCTAGGTCAGGATTCCTGCTAAGAGTCTTTGCTGCATGAAAATTTAGGCTGAGTAGGCAGGGGGACAGCTGTGGTCTAGGTCCAGTTAACTACTGAGGTCTGACTTCCCCTTCTTGCTCTAGTGTGAGGAAGTCAATCCGTTCTGCTGTAAGAAAACAAGGACCATTGCTCTAAGTAATGTAAATATTAGCTGTTATGGAGTATTTTATTTACGTCGTTTTTACCATTTAGCACCGAAGTTTTTAAAAAAAAATCTTGCTATAAATTGGATAATCAGGAAGCTGCTTTTTCATGGGAAAGAGAGGGAGAAAAAGGGAGGGAGGGCGGGGGGGGGGAAGAGAGAGAACTTAACTTTGTAACGTTGACACAGGATACCACACCCAACCACACCCACCCCACTCTCCCCCTTAGCACAAAATCACAGTATGGACTAGAGACACAGGATTGGTGGACATGACCGTGCTCAGTGCACAAGGCACAGCGTTTTCAGTGACATAGCTGCTTCTCACATTGCTAGAGAAGTATAAGCAAGCACTACAGATGGTTTCTATGAAGCCACAGTCTCAGTGTACCACACATCATCGATTTTGTTTGAATTCCTTTAAGACAACCAGGAGGGGCAATGGGAAGGTCTGGTAGAGAGGATTCCAGAGTGGAAGCAAGCGTTTTAGAAAATTATTAATGAAATAACAGATCAGCCTGGAAGCCTCAGTTTGGAACACACATATTAGCTCATTTCTCCAAAGAATGCTTTCTTTTTATCACCCTGTTGTACCACATCACCCATCTGGCTGTAATACATGAATTCCTTACCCAGAGGCCTTCAACTCTTCCTCTACCTTTGTCTTCCTTGCAGTCCATCCACATCTGAACCAAAGCACTGGTTTAGTGTGGAGCAATAACTGCATGACTCCTCCTCTTCTGTATTGTCATTTGAGAAAAATGGCATCAAATGTGAACATTACATTAGATAAATCACCATTGGGGAGAGCATTTCAAAAGCAGCTACCGAGGTACAAATCTAAGTCTTTAGAAAACAGATCTGAAGAGCATCAAATAAGTCAATTTAGAAGATTATAGGTGCTGGGAAATAGCAGTGCTAATGTAGCTAAATCTCTCTGAAATTAGCATCTATTTAGATTATAGATTAATTTCTCTGGAACCACTGAGCAATGCTTCATTTCCTAAATAAACTCCAAGGATGAAATGCCAGTGTGTGCTCAATCTACCACCATGGTTAATCTCACCTGGAAATCCTATTGAAATTTGATTGCCTTGGTGGCTGTGGTGGAAGGTGGCAGGGCTGTTGAGAGGACTGGATAATGAGGATTCCCTCATGAGCAGATTACTCCAGTTATAGATTAATGCGTTATTTAGTGAGAGTACCAGTGACTTTGCCATACAAGCAAACTTTTCCTGAGTAGCTTTTATCATCTTCTCATGGGATGCTCTCTATCATGATAGGATGCAGCAAGAAGCCCCGACCAGATACCAATGTCATGCTTTTGGACTTCTTAATATCCCAAACTGGGAACTCAAGAAATCTTTTTATTATTCACACAGTTTGAGGTAGTTTGTTACAGCAACAGCAAGTGGACTAAGATACAAGTCTATATTTAAATGATTAAAGCTATAAAACCAGATACAGTCTGAATACAACCTGGATAACCGACTGAAGTTTGTTGGACTGAAGTTTGTTGTCTTTTGTAAAAAAAATACATATATGTATTTGAAATTCTTGCCTGCATGTATGTATGTAAACCACATGTGTGCCTGCTGCCTTCTGAGGTCAGAGAGAAGATATTAAGTCTTCTGGAATTGGAGTTACAGTTGCGAGCTATCATGTGGGTGCTAGGAATAAAAAGCAGGTCCTCTGCGAGAGCAATAAGTGTTCTTAGTTGCTGAGCCAGCATTCCAATACCCTGAAGTCTGGAGTGGTTTATGTAGCATATAATTTATCACAATATTGTCAGTACAGAAGAATGAAAACAGAATTTTTGTGATGCAAATGCTAAATTTTTTAATGCACTAAGGTACCATAAGCCAGTGGAGGAAATGCACTGAAATATTTGATTGGTATTTGAAATGTAAATACACCTTCAGCATGCACAAATTTTCTCTTCTAGAGAAGTATTATTACCTAAAGTCTTTTTCTAATATCAATAGATTTCAACAGAGAAAGCCAACTGGAGAGAGAAGGGGAGACAGTGGTAGCATTAATGAGTCTGAAGACTGACCCAGAAACCATTCCAAGTTCTGCTGTGGCTATCAACGGTTGCCACTTGGCCAAACCATTGAGTCTCTCTAAGCCCATATCTCTCCGGGAGACCTGTGGAAACAGTGAATTTAGGCATTCTTAGATCCCAAACTGTGCTTTCAGAGATGCTAAAGCCCATAGTGTGGTGTAAAGCATCACCAACTCCAGGGATGTTGATAGCATTGCAGTGGCTAAGAGGTCATTTCCCACAAACCAACTCTAATTCTTCTTATATGTACCTAAGCTAGTGAACATGAGAAAAATAACTGACAAGTGTTGATAGATAGTATCAGATATGAAAATCATTAAGATCTTTTGAGTCTTTTCATTTATTTTCTGCTATAGCTGTAGCAACAACATATGTTGATAGCCAATATGTGCCACCAACCCCAAATCTCTTGTTGAAGATATTTTACAATGACCAGAATATTTCCATTTTATAACACACACACACACACACACACACACACACACACACGTTTACAAGAACAAAAACTACTTGGGACAAGATTGGGATTTTTCCCATCCAGGTGTATTCAGATTTCTCTAGGGAGAAGACTTCAGATCCACACACTCTCAAGTCAAGGAAAATCCACTGTGCCAGAGATGGGGAACAGGGCAAACCAAAGTCATCCCTAGGAGGGACTTCTGGACCTGTGCATATTGTTTGGACCACTGAAGAAGATATCTAATTTTGCTGTCAATTTTTCTTACACAGACTGTAGTGTAATCAGGAAGGAAATAGGCACGTACGACTTAAAGTCATAATTTAAATAGAGTTTTGACTGAGTCTAGACAGAAGGTGTATGTTTTTAATTTCAGAAGTTGGGATTGGAGATAGGAGAACTGTGAGTTTGAAGGCTAATCTGGATTACAAAGTAACCTATCTCAAAACAAACAAATGAACAAACAAACAAACAAAAAACCACAGTCTCATCAAACCAAAGTGTGCTGCCATTTTGTGGTATTCATTCGACACTTCAAATGCAGCAGTGCTACCTCACTTGGTATCATGGCTTTTCTATTAACATACTGTGCTATTGCTTCTTGCTGGTAGACTCTTCTTGCCATCTCTATCCTTCCTGTTTTGCTACACCTACCCATTCTCAAGATTTCTTCAAATGGTTATTTCCTCTCTATGTTTCTGCCACATTCTGATCATTCATGTCCCTCTCTCGGTTAATATGTGCACCACATTTTTCTGTGGTGTGGTGTGGATCCTTTTGCACCTTCTGTGATGTAAATTTCAGGCACTTGACACATTTAACTTTTATGCTCAGGTTACACTCATGCCTACACATTACTGTGATGTGGTTGCTCTTCTCTCAAATTCCTGTATCTTTTTACCAACTTAATGTTTTTTCTTAAGTGATCTAAGTCTATTTTTCCTTAAGTTGAGAATCTTCAGATGCCTTTTGTTTTCTAAGTCATCTTAAATGAATACACTGGGGAGAACACATGGCAACTCACCAAGCATTTTACTGTCAGGAAAGCAGTCAGTCCAGAGAGTGTCAGGTGGTGTTTACTTTGTAACTTCAACAACAAATCCTAAGATTTATTCAGACTAATCAACTCTTCATAAACAAAAGGTACTTGCTTTCTTATTTTCCAAAGTGTTGAAAAATTTGTTTCTTCTATTTTAGCTTCTCTTATTTTGATAGTATGTGAAGGAGCTAAACAATGAGGACCAAGGTTTCTTTTAATCTTCTTTGGAAAATTAGAAACATGTTGTTATTCATTGTCTTTAAATTCCTCCCAGGGCTAGAGGACTACAGAATGTGTTTGCTTACTTTGAAAATTAATTAATTATTTCTTAGGACTCACTGGAATGTTGCTTATTGTCTGTAGAAAGTGATTAGCTATTCATGAATTCTCCACCTGTGTCCCTTTTCTTTCTCTTGATCTTTAAAGAAATGCAGGGAATCTTTCACAATCTACTTTTTGAAGGATTATGGAAACCGCCTTTAGTAGGGAGCCTTTACTTGTGAGGCTCAAATGACCTACAACACATAAGTAATTCACTGAGAACAAAATGGCTCCTTAGAACATTTAAACTGGGATAATTAAAAAAAAAAACTTTAGATAAAAATAAAGGTTCAAACGTAACTTTCTCTAAGACCAACTCTCAAATAACATTTTAGTATACTTTTGACTTTGGCCTGACTGTTTTAAATGCTCACTGTCTAGAATCAATTTGTATGATCAGTCTCAGCATATAATTAACATTTAATGTTATTTATTATGTTGGAAGATGTTTCAATCTTATGGTGGTATGCTCAGATGCACCATTTTTATTCCTTTGAAACATTCATCCTGTCATGAAAAAACATGACAGGATCTATTTTGAGAAACATCATCATGCAATATCTATTTTACTCTCATAGAATGCAGAAGAGAATGAACCCAAAGTACATCTTTATGAACAGATATTTCTAGAATTAACCATCTGACACAAAACTTTGTAGGTTTATCTTCTCCTTCACAATTCTGTTTAGGGCTGGAGTTCTTAGGTTGCAAGGTTGCAGGTCTTAGGCTCACTACAAGGAAAACAATTGTACTGAAATTCAGTTAGTTTAGAGCCTACTCAGAATGTACTTAATTTCTCCTATCTGACTGTTTATCAGGTCTGAACCAGTTTTATTTTCCAAGATTGGACAAAGCAAGGCATTTCTGAGTGGTATGCTGTAGAATATACTGAATTTCTAACAGTACACCCCACCACTCACAAGTCTGTTCTGGAAGTTATACATTCTAGTGGTTTCCTCGTGGAGAGGTTTTCTGTGGATCACAGTGATAACCAAAATGTTCACAACCTCTTAAAAGTTGATTATCTTCTTGAAAAATTCAAGGTTGGAACTTCTTCTGGTGTTAGCAAAGATTTGGCTGTAGTTGCAGTTAGCTAGAGTTAGTGGCTCTTGATCCTACTCACTTCATGAAATTGGGTCTCTGCTGCCCAGTTGCATCACCAATGCTTAGGCCCTGATTTGTGCAGTTTATAGTCTTCACCTGACTCTTAAATTCATCTGAGTTGAGGGACATCTTGTTTGAACAACCTATAACATCCTTCTTCATTTTTCCATAGGGATTTTTTTTTACAGTATGTTTAACTCAGCATATGCAAGTAACATGTACAGAAGGCATATTCTGTAAATCATTAGAAAAGATATAAAATGTATTAAACACAGACTTCCAGAATACAAATTTTCAAAGAAAGGCATGTTGTCCATAACTAGTAACACGAAATAGTCAGATTGGTAGTTAGTCCCTTCTTGGTTGATAAAAATGTTTGCAAATGTCTAGCACTTTGTTGAAAAGCCACTCACAGAGGAATTCCAGAAAAGAAAATCAACAGGTATGAGCACAGCGAGATATTCATGCAGTATAAATCTGTCTACATACTAGAGATGTTAAGAAGGAAGATAAAGAAAAGGAAGAACCTGAAGTTAGAAGTGAAGGCTCCTTGAACCTTAGCATTGAATTATTTTTATTGTTGGCTAGAAGTAAGTCACCTTCCCCTGTGTTAATTGGGAAGATTACTTAATTAGATTGTGACTAAGATCATGTTTAGACTAATACTCTTCCTTGTAAGTATCTCATACCTCGTAAAAAAAATACCAACTACAGGACCAATGTGGTGGTACATCGATCATAGAAGTGTGCTTATGCAAAACGTAGAAATCAACTATGCTACCACAAGGCTGTGTTACAAATTACTCTGTCCTTCATAGCCTAGGTTTGTCCTTATGTTACTGTTTGGTTCAAAAGGAATGGTGCAGAACAATACTGACAAGATCAGTGAGTGATCGCTGGATCAGGAGAAACCTTCATTTTTACTTTTAGACTCTTTCCCTTCTTTTTGGTATTATTTTAGAAGAAATAGCTTCTTTCATCCAATAACCTTTACACAATTTTGTATGAGCAGCTCATTCACTTGTTTATAGTATGTAACCAACCCTTCCCTAACTACAGTATCCAAGGATTAGGATCAGTTGTCTGGATAGGTCTACATATGGCGTGTTTGTTTGTTTGTTTGTTTGAGTAGATTTCTGACCCCAGCCTACTCTAAACCACAAGAAGTGAGAATGTTTGTTTATGCCAAAGAAAATAAGGGACTTTTCCCTTGAGGAGAATCAAAGGTATTAGGCTAACAGAAACCATGGATGTCATGAGAACATCTGTTCATCATATATAGGTAAAACTTTGGGATAAGAGATAATTCATGCTGCAGAACTACACTGAAAGGTGTTAACTAAAATCACGCTCAAGCTGTAGAAATGGAGTAGTCCTTCACATCCTCTACCTGATGACTAGAGGGAGCAGCATGTGATACAGTGGTTGCTTTTTGTGGATGTTAAGAAGTATCATTTCTTCCTATGGACTCAGTAGCCATTGCAGCTCTTAGCTGGCAGTATGCCACCAATTTATGCCTGTTGACTTGTTGATGGGAGGTTTGCTCAGCTGATGAGTATTAGCTATACTCAGATCCAGGTTTGATTTTCATTAGTCATTTGTCCTAGGACTGTATATAAACACCAGGATTAAATGGTGATAAAAATAATTGTTAGAATGTGTCTTCATGTTTCTTTTACTGGCGAAGAAAGGAGGAAGGACTTCTGTCCCAAATTCCACATGAGATGGCAAAATCATCCCAGTTTTCACCGCTGCCCATAGTGCTTTATTAAAATTACATCGTCTCTTCAAGGTGCCCTTATTATTTCCCCTCTCATTTTCCAGGGAGACATGTACAAGGAGGACCTGGCAGCCTTCCTCAGCAGGAACAGATGAATGAATAAGGAAAATGAGCTTGTGCCTTTTAGCTGAGGTTATTTGTCAAAAGCCCACAGCACTGTGGCTGTTCCCAGACTTTAAGGATTATGCTCAACCTCAATCAAGGAGAATTTCAAAAGCTAAATCATAGAATGGATTGAAGGAGAGATTTTAGTAGAATGTGAAGTGACCTGTTCACATATGGGGCTGGATATATTGGTCTGAAGGCATTTAATTTTTGCCAAAACATTAAACAATGAAGAGCTTATATTGTTTGATTTACAGTTTGAGCGGTGTGGAGTGAGGGATCCCACAGAAAGTGATTGTCTTTGATGATTGAAAGAAGGTACAATGTCTGAGCAGGAGACTGGAGAGTCAACTACTTGCTAGGATCACCAGCTGGTGAATACTGGAAAAATAATTAAAGTTTACATTCTATTAATGATTTTTGACATGTATTAATGTCGACCCCAATGATGTTATATATGTGTAGGTATTTCTGCATTTCCTCCGTTTTGTCTTGTACGTGGAGATTGGATATTATAGACACATTAATTAGGTTCCTTTCTCTATGGCTTCCCACTGAATTTAGACAACAGGAGGAATTATTTCAAAATTTGAGACTGGGGCATGAATGTTGGCACATAATTTTATATTTTCCAATTTGCTCCTTACCAAATGTAAGATTTTTGTCTAAGAGTCTTCAGATATCACTAACCACTATTCTATTTTGTTAATAGCCTATAAGGACTATGGGTCAGTGTATTGCTAGTCTCTCTGGCTTTGCTATGCTTCTTTTGATTTTCTTGTTCCCCTGATGCTTTTGTCAGTGGATTGAACTATACACTTCATTTCTTACTTGTTGGCATCCTGGATAGGGAATTCCCTATAAAATGTAAAACATTTTACACATATTGAGAATGTCAAATACATATACATCAAACCTATTATGTTTTAAAAACACAAATCTTATTGTGAACATAGTTACAACTTTCCAGCCTTTCTGGAGATTGGCTGGAAGAATGGAGTTGCCAATGTAAACAAACTGAAAAATAACACAACATGGGAGAAAATATATGAGACATATTCATACAGTGTTATTAAGAGGCGAGGGGAAATGGGACAGTTGGAATTTTTAGGACTTCCCCAGAACCAAGCAATTAGAAGTCAAACTGGGAAAAATCAGATAATCCGAAGGCAGTAAGTACAAGGGATTACCAGAAAAACAAAAACAAACAAAAACTCCAAATGAAACAAAGAAACAAACAAACAAACCGGAAACACAACCACTACAAGTCAGGGAAGTAGGCTAAGAAGGCCAGCTAAGCATCCCTTGGAGAGCATGAGCGCTGTGGTGGGTTCTGTCCATGGTGCTGACGATCCACTGCCTGAGCTTTGCTTCCTCTGTTGAGCAGGGGAGTTCAGCCTTAGTGAGTGACTGATGTGCCTTCAGACTTGTCTGGAACATACTTTATACTAAGGGTATTTTCCACAGGGGCAAAGTGTGCAAGGCTAAAGAAGATTGGGAAGTATCTCATTTGTCTCCCAGTTCTTACACGTTTGTACATGATTGTATAGCAGCATCAGTGCCATTGGCAATTGCACTGAGCATATTACCATGCTAAAACAATTTACCAAAAAGATAGGCACAAATGTGAGAACCCACAGAAGCAGTTTCAAGATAAGAGGTCGGAGTAAATGAACCCGTATTCCATAAGGTGGAAACAGTCCAAATATCTGAATAAATATATATTAGTAGAATTGAGGTTTCTTTTTCCTATTTCTTCAATTACATTATCCTGAACCAAAGAGGACTATTTCTTATTTGAAAAATGAAGAAAATTGTTACAAAAGATACTATGAGAACAAGTTAGTTGGTACAATTAACAGTATTTGGACAGTTTGGGAGAAATAACAATGTAATCTAAGGCTTTCCTTTGTTGTATCATTATTCTTTATAGCAACAATGACCAAAGGAAACAAGTAGGACTTTTCTTCAAATTATTTTCAATTCATTCATTCTCAATAGACACAGAATGTAATATTTCTAGATAATATCTAATATATAATCATTGAGAAATTTTAACTATTTGCAGGTTTTGCAGAATATTGCAACTCTGGTATGAAAGATCTTAAGTTTAAAATGTAGATTCTAAGACAAATTAGATCATTGCAATGACTTGGAAGGCTTCTCATTAAATTATGGCGAACTCATATGAAGATAGGAAAATGGATCTAGAATGCATTGCAGAAATGATGGGAATACTAATATTATGAGACCATATAAATACTTCAGAAATTACCTTGCCAAGTTTGTGATCAAGTTCATAAAAGAATACATACATGAAAGAAGAGAAGTAACACATACAAGACAGACATACATGTACACACACACACACACACACACACACACGAATATAAACTTAGACTTAAATGATGAAGAACATCACTTGGAAATGCAAGCACTTGAAAGTCACATTATGTTCCACTTCTTTCTTTTCATTTTCTGATTTTTAAAAGTCTTTGGCTATGGTGACAGAACATTAAAGGATTCCAGGACACAGTTCTCAGTCTATCAGAGGATGTTGCACAGTGGTTTGTACTCCCCTCTAGATTAATATAATATCTGGCCTTCCAAGGATGTTGTGGCTTTTAAGTGTGTGTGCATGTGTGTGTAATGAGACACAGACACACAGAAAGAGAGAGAGAGAGAGAGAGAGAGAGAGAGAGAGAGAGAGAGAGAGAATGTAGATCTTTTTCTCTGCCTGAAACCTTAATTTAATTGTTCCAAGCTTGATTTGGATGGACTGATGGAGTGGGGTTCCTAACATTTCTCATCATGCCTGAAAATCTTGGGCATTGCTTACCCAAAGCTTCCTTCTCTGCTGGACTGCAGTACTAATTAGAAAAAAAGTGAATACTTTTATGTTATAAAAGTAAAGAGTTATAATAGTAAATGTATCAGACATTGATAAGCAATCTCATAAAATCACAGAAGCTTCCTCAAAATGACACAAAAATGAATACTTATTAAACATTGAGTTGCACTGTGTAAATACCAGCTGTGAAGCTTGATGAAATAGTAATGGTAGAAAGAATTGTACTCTGGTGAAATTTCATCCCATGTCTGCAATGTATGTTCATGTTAGTAGAGAAGTGGATGGAGCAAACTGAACCAAGGGTAAGGTGGTGGACCGGAAGCTGACCGTGTAATCCAGTGAAGGAGAAGAGTCAAGGATAAGAAAAAAGAATTCTCTGAAGAGAGGAGCAAGGAAGAGCTTCTGAAATCCACACAGATAGTGGTAGAGTGCCTGAACTGTGGAAAGAATGATGGGAAAACACAGAAAAGAAGCCAAGCCACACATAGTTCTAGCTGTATGTTCCCCAGCATGGAGAGGGAAATCAGACTGCCTCCAAAAATCAAACCTGGAAGCCCAAGTGAAGCAAACCAGAAACATGCCTTATACTCTTAGGAAAAGGTCATTGCCTTCCTGCACCTCAAAACCCATTGGAGATTTAAGTGAGGTAGTAACTTCTCCAACAGATGGCTAGCAGTAGAGGAACCCAGATCAAGCACTCTGAAGAACTTGCACGGCAAAGGCCAGGTGTCATTTTGAGAAAATAATCTATTGCTTAAAACAGAGCTATGCTAAAGTCAGGTGATTAGGGAAGATCAATCAGAAGTCATGCAGCTTGCATTGAATCTGCCACAGCTCTGAGGTGAAAGGCAGCCCTGTGAGCCAGTTATGGAAATCCAGAAGGTCAGAGTTTGACAAGAAAAATATATAGGGATGAGGAACCTCTGCTTGGGCAGTGAAGTGCAGAGAGAAAGTGTGTAGGCCAGAGCACAAGAGGGCTCACATCAGCAGGTGGGTCAGTGCAGAGAGAAAGTGTATAGCCCAGAGCAGAATAGGGGTCACATCAACAGGTGGATCATCGTCTGGATCTAGCCATCTGCTATCCATCACTGTGGAGACTGAGGACTTTGAAACTTCAGAGGCCTATAGGCTAACTACAGTCCCATGTCCTAAGCACCCTGATTAATAACTAGGAGGTCTTGAATATGAAAGTAGGTCCTTTGCCTCTGCAGATCTCAGTGTTACAGCTATCTTCTTCACTCCCAACACATTTGCGAGATCCCTTCCCACTCCTCTGCTTCCTAGAACATTAGCCACACACACAGCAGATCTAAATGTGGCCAGAAGAGGACCCTAGTATCCACAGAAGGGAAACTATTGAAATAAAGACAATCCTGAGCCTGATATAGTGGCTCACACCTTTATGCTTAGTACTTGCAGGTAGAGGCAGGTGGATCTCTGAGTTTGAGGCCATCCTGGTCTAGAGAGCAAATTCTGGGACAGCCAGAGCTACACAAATGGACCTGTCTCAAAATACCCACCCCCACCCCTAAAAGACAACTATGGCAGATGTCAGACATTTGACCAATACAGGCTCAACCCTGGCACAAAACACAGGAAAGACAAGGACCCATACATTTAACTGAACCTCCCCACTCTGAGCCATATACACTTTCAAGTACACAGAAAGTCTTTTGTTCTTTTTCTTTTTTTTCTGTTGTATACTCTTCTTCCTTCCCCCCCTTTTTTATTACATGACTACTTCTGTTAGCAATACTTTTACTTCACTGTATTTCACTCAGGTAAAAAGTGGGTGAAGCAGTGCTTTCTTGTAATCTCAGTGCCAAAGAGTTGAAAACAGCTTGATAGCGAGTCCCATGTCCCAGTGAGAGACCTTGTCTAGAAAACAGAATAGAGAGCTCCTGGGGAATGACATTCTAGCTTGATTTCTGGCAACATGTACCCATGTCATATTCACAACCACGTAGACTAGCTTAGTTGGCTATCAAGCCCAGGAATTTGCTTGATTTCACCTCCTTTGTACTGGAATTGCAAGAACTGGAACAATAATTGTAAGCTTTCATAGCAAATAACTACATCAGGCAAAGCTATCTTTAAAAATTGATATAGAAACAACAACATTTTAAAAATAATCACAAATTAGTGCAGTTCAGGACAAGCAGGAGAATGCTGCAGAGAGTTATTTAGAAGGATACTATACCCCAAAGAAGAAGAAAGAATTAATCATGAGAGCAAAGAAAATAATGAGTTTCATGAGAAAAAAGATAAACAAGGAACACTTAGGAAAAAATGCATCCTGTCATTCACAATAAATTGCCAAATCTCTGATGCTAATGTAGAAAAATGAAAAAGAACAACAACAATAAAAATTGATTTAACTAGAAAAACAAGCAACAAAAAAGTACAGGGCTTAGTAAACATCTCTAAGTTACAACATGAAATGTAAATGACTTCAACTTATCAATAAAAAGATAGTCACAAACTTATAGTCAAAGGATGGAATACTATCAAGTAAATGGAAGCTGATAAAGTAGACTCCAAGCTAAACCTACCCAGAAGAGATTAGGAAGGGCACTACATGTTAGTGAAGGGAATAATTCACCAAAAAGATGCAACAATAGTGACAATAGTGTGTGTTAGACTCCAAATTTCACAAAGCAAACAGTGACGTGTCTAAAGTAGGCTGATGGGTCCTGATACAATAGTCACTGGTGACTTCAGTACCTCAGTCTGATTTTTAAATAGGTCATCCAAACTAAACTAATATAAGCAAAAAAAAAAAAAAAAAAAAAAAAACACCTTTGAGATCAGAGATGGATGTGTCATGTATCTACAGAATATTTTATCTACTATCCAGAACATACATCCTTTGCAGCAGCCCACAGGACCTACTTTAAACTAGAACATATTCTAGGTCACAAAGCAAGTCTTTACAAATATGAAATAGCCAAAATAGTTTCTTTTATCTTGCCAGATCATAGTGGAATAAAACTAAAAACGAATAGTTTAGAGAAACTACAAAGATTCCCGGAGACTTAGCAATTCTTTCTTGAATGACCAGTGGGCTGAGTCATTGACAAAACCAGAGGAAAAGTTTTTAAAAATTCTTGAATCAAATGAAAATGAAAGTTCAACTTACCAGAAGTTTTGTGATATAGTAATGCTAAGAAGAAAGTTTATAGCTATGAATGCTCATGTTTAAAAAAATTCGAAGATCTCAAATACTCAAATACTCCCCCTCAAAATCTTGGAAAAATTGAAACCAGCCTGACCTTAAAGTGGTAGGCAGTAAAAAAAAAATAAATAAATAAAAAAATCAAAGAACAGAACAGAAGTCAATATGATGGAAAAAAAATCATCATGCATAAAACTATTCAAATAAAAAAATGGTCCTTTGAAAAGATGAAGAAGATTGATATCCCCATTGAACTTACCAAAGGAAATACAGAGAAAATGCAAAATAAATTAGAGCTAAAAGAGAAAAAGTTGCAACAGATTCCAGTGAATACATAAGACCACTAGGGAATTTTTTAAAAAGCTTATATCCTCAAAAATGGAAAATCTTAAAGAAAATGGATGCATTATTAGACACACACGACTTATTAAAATTAAATCAAGAAGATGCAAGCTACTTAAGTAGATCTATAACAAGCAATGTAATTGAAATAGTAACAACAACAGCAAAAAGCCCTCTCACCACAAAGAAAAGTCCAGGACTGTATGGATTCATTGTTGAATTCTTCCAAACACTTAAAATAGAAATAACATCAATTCTCCTGAAAGTATTCCACTAAATCAAAAAGAAGAAACACCAACAAAGTCACTTTAAGAGGCCAGTATTATGCTAATAATAAAACCAAATAAGAGCACAATAAAAAAGAAGATACAGGCCAGTTTCTGTGATGACCATATACATAGAGATTCTCAATAAAATTCTTGAAAATCATATACAAGAATGTAGGGAGATCACACACCATATCCAAGTTCAATTTATTCTAGAGATGCAAGGTTGATTCAAAATGCAGAACCAAATAAATGTAATACAAGATGTAAATAGACGCCACATGAACTGGTGAGGAAAAGGTCCTTATCAAGGCTCAGCACCCTTTCCTGACAAAAGACTCCAAGAAACCAGAAATAGAAGGAATGTGTCAATGTAATAAAAGGTACACGCCACAGGGGAGTGCTGGCACACGCCTTTAATTCCACCCAGCACTTGGGAGGCAGAGGGAGGTTGATCTTTGAGTTTGAGGCCAGCCTGGTCTACAGAATAAGTTCAAAGACGGCCAGGGCTACACAGAGAAACCCTGTCTTGAAAAACAAAAACCAAAACAAACCAAAAAACAAAACAAAAGCTACATGCCACAAAACTGTAGCCAACACTAGGCTAAATGAAGAAAAACTACAGCCATTTTCTCCAAAATCAGGATGAAGCCAGAATGCTCACATGCAGTATGATTCAGTATAGTGCCTGAGGTATTAGCTACAGCAATACGACAAGAGAAAGAAAATGGATACAAAGGGAGGAGTTCAAATTATCTCTACTCAGAGATGATATATTCTATTCTTAAAGACAGCAAAGTACACAACAAAAACCTAAGAACTGATAAGCTCTTTCAGTAGAACTTCAGGATAGAATATCACACAGAAATCAGTAGTCTTTATACATATCAAAAATGAAGAAATTAGGAAAGTAATCTTATTCACAACACTCTAAAAAACACTTAAGAACAAACATTACCAAGGGTACAAAAGACTTGTACAATGAGAAGTTTCAGACACTGAAGAGAGATATCACAGAAGATACTAGAAGAAGAAAGCAATTTATATGTTCATGGATTAGAAGAATCAATATTGTTAAAGTGCCTATACTTCTAAGAGTGATGTACAGGTGGGATGCAACTCCAACCAAAATCCCAGTGACATTCTTTACATAACATAAAAAAGACTAAACTATGGAAGCCAAATAACATTGAATAGTTAAAACAATCCTATTCAGGAAGAGCAATGTTCATCTCAAATTAGTTATAGAGACATAGTGACAAAACCAGAATGGCACTGGCACAAAAGAGTCACCTAGGACACAACAGAAACAAACACATAGCTGCAGCCAGCCATGCTTTGCTTAAGATGCCAAGAACATTCATTGGAGAATATATATTGAGACAGCTTCTTCAACAAAACTGAGAAAACCAGATATTCACCTGTAGAAGAATAGATTTGATCTAGATCCTTTACCCTGCATGAAATTTAATTCAAATGCATTCAAATGCATCAAAATCCTTAAGTGATGAACTGAAACTCTTGAATAAAACTTGTTGCTTTCCAGGACAGTCAGGACTACACAGAGAAACCCTGTCTCGAATGAAAAACCAATAAAAACAAAAACAAACAAACAGAAAAAAAAACTTGTGGGAAAGGCTTGAATAATACGGGCATAGGCAACTTTTTGCAAAGGATGCTGGCATCACAGGAAGTAACTCCTAAACTGACAGAAGTACTGTACCAAATTAAAAAGCTTCCACAGAGAAAGGGAAACAATCACCAGAATGACAAGAACCTACAGAGTGTGGAAAATATCTTAGCCAAGATCACATCAGATAGGGAATTAATATATAAAATACACAAAGAATGAATAAAATAGCCCAGACCCTCAACCCTTTAAGCAACAATGGGCTAGTGAGCTGAATAAAAATAATTCTCAAAAGAAGAAATTAAAATAAAGAATACTTGAATAGCGTTTGTTGTCATTAGTCATTGGGCAAATGCAAATTAAAAGACCTGTTTGAGATGTTTATCTCACCTTTAACAGCCTGGATAGTATAGCTATTCAAGAAAAGAAATGACAAATGCTGGTAAGGATGTAGGGAAAGAGAAATTCTTCCTTATTCACTGCTGGTAGAAATGTAAATAGGTATATCTGCTGCATCAATCAGTATGGAGGTGCTTCAAACACTGAAAATAAAACTACTATATGAGCTAACCATACCACAGGAGCCAACCACACCACTCTCGACTGCACACCAGAAAGACTGCATATCACTGCACCACAGAGATACTTCATATCCATGTTTATTGCAACATCCTTTACATTAGCTACGGGATGGAGTCAGCCTATGTGAACCTTAATGAATGAATGGACGAAGAAAATGTCATCCATATACAAAATGCAGTTTTATGCAGCCACAAAGGAAAAAAGAAATCATGACATTTGCAGGAAAATGAATGTGATTGGAGATTATACTAAGTGAAATAACAATACTCACAAAGGTGAATTCCACATTTCCTTTCACGTGCAGACTCCAGGTGTAAGTGGTATGTGTGTCCGTGTGTGTGTGTGTATGTGTGTGTGTGGTGCACACATGTGTATGTTTACAGAAGTAGAAAGGGGACTACCATATAGGAGACAGAATTGAAAAGGGAAAGGGAGAGACAAAGGAGAAACTAATGGAATGGATGCGGCAAGAAAGGAAGACAGCCACAGAGTGTGACAGGGACAATGGGGGAGGGGCAGTAGAGGATGGAGGAGGAATAAGAACAATGTGTAATGTCATGTGTCTGATCTACTATCAGAATATTCCTAATTAAAAATTAGTAAACCTATTGACATGCTTTATTATGTAGAAAACACATTTGCAAAACTGAAAAAAATTAAGCTTATAAAGTTCATGTTTATTTTTTATCGTTTGTTAAAACGTTTTAGGACCATGAGAATTAAGTAAGATAAAACACATGCAAGGCTTTGCATAGCTAAAGCCACAGTTAAATTTTACACTGTTATACATGTAATTATAGTCACTAAACAGAAGAGTCAGTCAGCTCAACCTGCTGCTATCATTTTCTCATTAGAGGCCTTGTGGGACAGCATGACCTTGTATTAGTGACTGTTTCTCTAGCGTGTTCTCAGACTCAACTTGAGCCTCATAGACCAGGAAAAGTGATTAGACATCACTGTAGTCCACAGGCTTTGGGTAGGTCAAACAAGTACTGTGTGGACATTTTGTGCCATCCCTTGGAATTTCATCTGAAAGCTAGGGCGACATAAATTGGTCACCAAACAAACTTATCGCTGTCTCTCATATCAGATACAGAAACACCAGGAGCAACTTGCAAAACTAGTCCTTATGAGGCCTTAGCTCATGTCTCCTTTTCATATATTTCTTCTGTGTTTCTGCAGAGAAGGACTGGAGAGAAGCCCTTTGTGGTTTGTTGTTCTTTAGTTCTACATTAGAGGGATCCAGAGAAGAGCTTATGGAAGGAACTGGGTGAATGGAAGCAGCAAGCATTCATGCTCGGAAGGCTACTGTGGCCACATGCAGAGAGGCAGAAGCACAGGTAAGTTTTGGTTTATTCCAAATGCTATCATTTCTTGGTATCTCCCAGCTCTGCTGTCTCCAGAAACTCCATGCTGACAATTTGACTCTTGGCTGCAAACCCATAAAAATATGAGCCTTTAAGAGATGACAGGACCCACAGACTACCCCATCTCTTTCTGTGGTCCTCTATTTGCTAGATGGCTTCCAAGATCTCAGACAAGATGTAAAAACTCTGTCCGTTGCTTCTGATGGTTGTTGGAGGCTTGTCCCAGGGATTCCAGTTCCCTTGTCAGACTCTTCTCTCCCAAGCATCTTCCATAACTCTGCAAGGTGAATTCTTGCAGTAAGTTGCTTATTCCACAGACATCAGAGAAGTTTTGTGTTTCTGACTTTGTCCTTGTGTCATGTTTGGTTACTATCAGACATTATGCCTAAGCCACATCAGCTTAATCCCTCCCAGAATCACTTGAAGTCAAATAGATTTGATGTTTTTCCCCATGTTGTTATCCAAACTTTTTATTGAAACATCCAAGTAAAACCTTGATATGAATCTTTGAAATAAAATTGATGTCAGAAGACACGCTTATCTTGTCATTCAATGCAATTGCTTTTTTTTCCCCCTGTAGCTTTCAAGAGGCTCAGAGTCATATGTGATCCAAATTACAGGGCCCTTTCAGCTTTCAATATGTTTAGTTCTTTTAACTAGCCTTGTATAGTTACAGTAGTTACTATTGTAACTTGTATCACATTGAAAATGGTTCAAGTGAGACAAGAGACTGACAAGATCTATGCATTAAGCATCCACATAATGTCATCTAGCCTAGATACTCCCTCTCCATTTTCTGTTACTTATGTGTCACTTTGCATACAAGAAATTAAAGGCCTGTGACATTAGGGGATGGAGAATGATTAGAGACAGAAACTGTAGGTGGATGCATCTGAGCCATGACCAATTCTTTCTCTGTTGAATAGGGTTGCTTTCCAGATTGAAAGAGCCATTCATAGGCACAGGAGGACAGCAGTATATGCACCTGTTCTTGTTGATATAAGAATCAGAACTTTGAAACTAGCTCCTTTCTTGTCTTAAGAAGTTTGTGAGTGTACCCAAAAGAAAGATATGAGAGCTGGTGGTGGAGACAGTGAAATAAAAATGGTGATGAATTTGGTGAAGTTGATGAAGTCAAATCATTCTGGTAAAACCAAGGCTGGGATCTGTGTCATGGACTCCATTGCTTTGGTACATTGTTAAGGCATCCACCATGAGGTAACTCACACCCCACTTTGGAGATTTTGTTACTGGATGGGATTATCTACCTGGCTCTAATAAGCAATACAAAACAGCTAAAATGCTTAACTGCTTGATTATCTGAGAACTCAGTATACACTAAGCTCTGGTTTAAACCCCCTTCACACACTAGTTCATTTAATGCTTATAATAACACTGCAAGTTACATGCTTTTTAAAGTTCCATTTTATGTATAAGAAAACCAAAGCACAAGGAGATTATGTTTCTTTCCTGAGCAAGATCACAGAGCTAATAATTGGAGGAACTAGAATGCCAACCTATGGTATCCAGCTTTAGAGTCAAAGCTTACACTTGACACTAAACCTTATTCTCTGAACCCCTGGCCAGGAGAAAGAACATGCTCCCTAAAGATAAACAGACTTAGATTTAAAGCTAGATTCCATAACTTCTTAGCTGTGTGAACTTGAGTTAGTTCATTCACGCCTTTATATCTCAGTTTCTTTGAGGTATCTTTTAAGTATCAAAGAATAGGATTTTTCTTGACTTTACCATCAGACTCACTCAATAAGTGCCCCTGAGTTTAGAACTCGGCTAGGTGCTTTGAATGAAACCACCTATAGGCAGAGAATTATGCTCCCATTCCGTAGTTTTGTTCACAAAAACAAGCATAAAGATGCTCTAAATGCTTGCCTAATTAGAATACATTTTCTTGCAGCTGGCCCTCAGGCATCCCAGCTTTTCTGAGGGGGGGAAAAAGACAAGAAAAACCTTTAAAATCTTTAAAACAAGATTTTAAAAATCTTGAGGTTTAACTTTCTCTCTGAATTTTACTCCTTCCATTTCCTAGCAAATTTCCTTTATTCTTCTGTAGTCAGTGTAAATCCCTTTGGGAATCTTTCATCTATAGTCATGACTTCACTCCAGGACCCTCCAGGACCGGAACAATGACAATTCAGAGGCTTATACGGAGACTGATGGTATGGTAGGGCAGGAAGGATGCATCTCTGCATCCTTGTGTTTGTACCATCAAGAGAATAGTGTTCTGGCATGGAGGAAGGGTTCCTATAAGGAGAACCAGGCTGGATAATGGCTCAGGATGAGGGAGAGGCATCAGTTCCCCGAGACAAATTGTGACTACCCTCCCTCCCGTCCTTGATTTTGATGGCAGTAAGTATGTGATGTGGAATCACTCAGTCTGATTGTATAACCTTTAGGATTTTTGACAGCTGCATGCATATGCCGGGGGAAGAGCCCATAAAAGAAAGGACACGGTTATTTCCTGGGTGTGAATTCTGCCTCAATCTGCCTAATTGCCGAGGCTTTTCTGGTGAAGGGAGGGCCAATTAAGGTGGAAGGGTTAAAGAAATCTTCATTCTGCGGCATCGGCATCGGAGGTCATGCCTGCTTGGCAAAGCTAGTGTTTGGTACCCTTCAGGTTTGACTTCCATCAAGACCAGGTGCTTTTGCTTTAAACAATAAGCTAAATTTTACTTTATGTACTGTCTTCCAACCCACTTTCAACAGGGAAATTCGAGAACTCAGAAAGACAGCAGTCACTATCTTCCTGGTTCCTTCCACCTCTGGGTGTTTCCATGTCAGTTTAGCTGACGGGCATGGTCTGGGCTGGAGTACTGTAGGAGGATGCCTTCAAAAGAAGCCATGCCCAGGAGTCTGAATGATTGGCAAGTACTATCTGTGCTTCATTTTTTTTTAAAAAAAATATTATTCTGTCATATATTACATCCCGACTGCAGTTTTCCCTCCCTCCACTCCCCCAAGCCTCCCTCCACCTTCCTTTCCCTACAGATCCACCTCTCCCTCAGCCTCCCTGTAGGACTCTAAAAGACAGCCTGGCTCCTGATTGAGCTAAGGTTAGAAACTCCAGTGACCCTAAAGGGACAGCGGGCGTTTTGCCTGGTTCCCGGACACTAGGCTCCTAATACCATCAGTCACTCACGTAAGGGCAATGCCCCAAGCCCCTCCACAGGTAGAGGATGTAGTCTCCTCAGATCTCCATTTTAATGAGGTACCTAAAGGCCTGAAGGGCTTAGCCAATTAAGCTTTCCTTCCCAGACACTCCTCCTTGCAACCCAACTGACAACAAGCTAAGGACTATCCTCATGGGACCTAGCTGGAGCTCCCCTCTTTCTGCCTTTGGCCCTGAGCCAGATCCAGCCTCGGTGGGGTGGGGGGCACTCCATCCTCAGCTCTTCCACATCTTCCAGATGTGCCTGGGTGCCCAAGAGCCTGAGAACCAGATGGCCCTGGCCTCCCTGTAGGCCCAGGGACCCCCAAGCCAGCTCTGACCATCCCCAGGACCTCAGATTACGCTTCCCACCCCCAGAGCTGTGTCCCCTGGCTTCCCCATAGCTGACACCCCCACTGTCCCCTCTCCCCCGACAGCCTGGGGTAAGTGCTGTCTAACTTCCCTCCTCCCTCTCCTGGAGTGGGGGCTGAGCCTTGTGGCAGACAGACAAGGGATCCCATTAACCCTATACCTCCCCTCAGACAAGAGCAGGCCTCCCAGAGAAATCAATCAAACATGGTATAACAAGCTACAATAAGACCAGTCACATAAGATCACATCAAGGCTGTTTATGGTGGTATAAATGTTGCCTTCATATGTGACATTTGAAGTGTAATGCTTGAAAAGTAACCCCCATCCCCCACCTATGCACATCCGTAATCTCAGAGCTGAAAACAGTGTTTGTTTCATTTTTTTTAAGGCAACCTAGTATGAGGAATAGGGTCCTATAAACAGGGAAAAGAGTCAGAGACAGGCCCTGTTCCCATTGTTAGGAATCCCACAAGAGTCCCAAGTTACTCAGCTATATCATATATGCAGAGGACCTATGTCAGACCCCAACAGGCTCCCTAATCTCTTTGAGTCTTCGTGAGTCCTGGTCAGTTGGTTCTGTTGGTTGAGTTTGTGGCTTGTGTCTGACCCTTCTAACCTGATGGGAAACTGCCATCTGGGAAGACACTTCAGAGAGAATGTTGGTTGACTGGATTGGGGGAGATTGGAAGGTTAAAGCAATGTTTTTTAAATTTTGTAGTTTCTTAGCAAATGACTGTAGAATTGCACATTGACTTCAAACTCCATTTTTCCTTCTTGGGGTGTAATAGGGATTGATATGGGAGATAACAGACTTGTGTTTTGTTTTCTGTGGTAACAGAGGGACCATTTGCAAATTGTTCTCTGTTCTCCAGAACTGGAGAGCTTAGAAACCATTCTGGTCTTCTGTGTTTGTTGAAGTTTGCAAGCAGAAGGCTTTTGGAGGTCAACCCAGAGTGACAATGACGCCTGATTAAGCGTATTGTTCTTCTCAGTCAGTGTTTACAGATGTGTGTGGTGGACATCATCAACAGTTGGTGACAAAAGCGAGGCTCATGGCAGCAGGCTGTAAACTCCCAGTGAAGACTTCAGTTCCCAAACTCTCAGACCATGTTTTCTCCTAAAGTCTCAATTTCTGTTGGGTGAAGTCAATAATAGTGAAGTGGGAAACGTGAAAGACGAGGCTCACGGTGTCTGCTGTGTAAATAAATCAGCAAGTTAGTGTATCATTAATGGGCATCTGTTTATGGTGGTATAAATGTTGCCTTCATATGTGACATTTGAAGTGTAATGCTTGAAAAGTAACCCCCACCCCCCACCTATGCACATCCGTAATCTCAGAGCTGAAACCAGTGTTTGTTTCATTTTTTTAAAAAGTCTTAAAGTTATAATTAAAAGGTAGCACTTTATTTTTTGCTGCATATGAGGCACAAGTTATATATTTTAATTGCAAGATTTAGCTCTTAATAGAGCAAACCAATAACTCTTTGAATCTTGGGATAGATTCCTAGGAGCAGACCAAGAAAGGAAAGTCCTGTCACAAGTGGTTTGTGATGGAGCTTTGCTGGAGACTCTGATGAGGCAGAAGAGGAGGTAGGCAGGGGAAGGGAGGCAGCTGAGCCTATCTGTGAGGCCAGAAACAGCTCTCACTTAGTCAGGTCCTGTAGGGGCCAGACAGGGGAGTGGTCACTACAGCTCTGGGATGTATCAGCTAGAGGCAAAGGAGCTGCAGTAGGCTGAGGATCAACTCCTAGGGTTCATGCTCACAAGCACTTACAATCCCCACTATAAGCAAAATGGCTGTAGTGTTCTGAGGGCAGCCACTGAAAGAAGGTCAGCTGAGCAGCCTTCCGAAGTAAAAGCACACAAAAGCAAGGGAGGAGCTAGAGGCTGTAGAAATAGATCCCTGTGGCCTGTGGGCAGAGAATGCAGACCTGCCCGTGCCATTGTCTGCCTGTGCTCAGATTTTCTGCTTCTGCACCTTGGCACTGCTTCTTAGAAGAAACCAAAGAGAATTCATGAGTGCTGCATCTCAGTCCCAGGAGGCTCCAGATACGTTTCTCTTACACACCCCACAATGAAACTTACTGTAGCCTCTGTCGTGACAAGTGTAAAAGTAAATCAGGCCTTTTTAGTTCACATTCATAAATGAGAAAGATTTATAGCATCTGGGTTTCATGTTTATTCACCTTAATGAGGGGTAACTTCAGGCTGAAGCTGATGCCATCAATCACTCCATGGGCTGTAGAGGATGGTGACCTCTCTGCTTCTTATATGAACTTATTCCTCCACAGGACAGGACTGCATAATACCAGCAGTTGCTCCTGGTAAACACAAATGCCAAGAGAACAGGAGCTCTTGGAAGTAGAAACGGTTCATGAATCTCTCTTCCTGTTCATTAAACTCCAGAGCTGGAGTTCTTAACTTTCCTCGTGCTACAACCCTTTAATACAATTTCTTGTGTTGTGATGACCCCCTCCCACCATAAAAATTATTTTAGTTTCTATTTCCTAACTGTAATTTTGCTACTGTTATGCATCTTAACACAAATATCTGTATTTTCCTTTGGTCTTTGATTGAGAACCACTGTCCTGGATCATTCAATTTTCATTCTTAGGGGTTAGGACTCTTATTGGTGGCTGGTACTTGTTTATCTGTAGTCTGAATTAATTATCAACTTTAGAGATAAGGTGAGTTCACATCAAATTTTGGTTTCTGGCATCTTGAGAAAAATAAAATGAATTAGTTGCATGCAGTTTTCCTAGCCAAGACTTTGTTTCTGTTGAACAGAACTATTTACTTGAGACATGCTCTCTGACATGCCAGCTCTTATCAATGCAACACTTGTTAACTAACTTGTCATTTGTGTTTGTCACTAAGTTAACTAAACTAACGAGAAGAGAGACTGGTGATTTTTAAGCCTATGGCCTTTAGTTAGTACTATTGATGAACTTACAATGATGAATGGATTTATGGAGTAAATAGTTTAGAGAAATTTTGTTTCCAGATAACAGAAAGCTCCCAGGTTCTCCATTATGCAAAAGCCAGCTCCCTGCTTTATGAACTGCTTTGTCTTTAGAATGAGTTTTTCCCATCACTCCTTCAGGCTGCATGTTCTGTAAGCATTTTGTTGCTAATTAGGATCTTCTATGAAAGACGAAAGGAAGTCGCACAAGAAACATAAAAAGTATTTGTTTGTTTGTTTCTAGAAGTACAGATCAGCTTGCCTGTTGGGTGACTGAACTGGTGAAATGAGGCTTGCCCTTACTTCTATGATCTGATGTGCCTGTGTTCCATTAGCACATAGAAAGTTTGCTTCATGGGTTATTACTCTGGGCATGCACACACCAGATTGTTTTCATGTTTTATGTGGGTATGATTCTTATATTGCCAAATGATGACAAGAAACAGATTAAATATCTAGAATCTGTACTTTGTTTTTGAATCCTTGACCAAACTTAGCTGTCAAATCACCCAGAGGTTTGTTTTTTTATTTGATAAGATGAGTAAGTTAGGAAATTGGACAAAGTTCTTAGCTAAGTTTTGTCTCCATTTTAAAACCAGGACTGCTCTATTCTTCTTAGATCATTTGAAAACTTAGCACTTGAACTATGAATCTTTTAAATTCTTACCTGTGAGATGCTCAGTTTCCTGGCATCGAGCATCTTCTAGTGAAGATTTTGGCACTCTGGCACTTGCCTACAGGGCACAAGACAAAGGGCTACAAATTCCTTTCTATTACTGAACTATTCCTGGTGCCAGTTCTGAGCATCTGCTTATGCAACAGTGTCTGCAACCAAGATTCTACTTTTCTAAGTATTAGCCAAGGAAAAAGAATTTAAATGTAGCTTAAATGATTATGCCATCCACTGCAACAGGGACTCTGTTCTAAGTTCTTCTTAGTATGTCTTGGGGTCCTGTATATTTTGCCAGGAAACACCAACACATTCATCATTACAAATTTGGTTAATCAATTTCATGCAACTAGACTGTAAGTGAAAAGAAAAGAGGAATAATAGAATGGGAAAAATAATGAATCTGAGTGAGATTTTAAAGATGGAAACTAAAATCAATTTGGTGTTGCTTTAATTTTTGATGATTTACAGTCGGAGTGTGAAAGCCCAGCAGGTGCCATTTGACATTTCCATCTCCAGTGCGGTGAAGAGATTAGCACTTACTGGTATTGATTTAACTAGGATTTATACTAGGGCTGTCATTTTTATGGAAAGCACAATAAAAGAGATTAGAAAGAAATTGCCAAGCGGCCTAGGTCTAATCAATTGTAGACTATATTCACCCGGAATTTGCAATTTTACCAAGCAGAAAAGTTAACATGCAGGGAAAGCAACAGGAAATGAAATATTCACATCTGCATTTGAGAACTGTTGGCCAGGCCACAACCAAACCGAACCACATCAAAAGGCACAAATTATCACTCAGCCATTTTTTTCCCATGAAGTTTCTAAGGTGAAATATGACGAATGACACCACTGAGATCTGCCCATGCCAGCCACACTTCTTGGAAGAACCAAACAAAAAGTGTGATATATTTAAGAACAGAAGAGTTAAGGCTGAATTTGGGTGACTTTTTAAAAAATAATTAGAACTGATGTCATATAAATTTAATAGTGGCCCATGACTTCTTTCTGGTTTTGCTTGGAGGCAGAAGAGCATCTAGGATTGGCTTCATATCAGGGAGTGCAACACCAGAAAGCATTACTTTAACTGCTTAAGTTCAGTACAGTGGCTATTCATGAGGCTGAAATAGAAGGATCACAAAGTCAAGACCTCTGTGGGTTCCAAGCTATGTTAGGAAACTTAGTGAAATCCTATGCTTAAAAAAAAAGTTAAAATAAAAGAAATTGGGGCTATAGCTCAGTGGGAGAGTGTTGGCCCAGTGTATACAAGGCCATAGGCAAAGTCTTTAATCATACCCTCTCCCACCCCTGCACCCTCACACTCTCCTAAGGAAGACCAACAGTGGAGAGAGGAGCACTGTGAGGGAAAGTGACTGCCAGCCTCTGCGGCTGGCTCATGTGCAGTGTCATATGGGAACATTGGAATGTCAGCTAAAGTTGGTTAAAAAGGATGTCAGTGAAGGTTCTTCACATTTTAGCAAAGATACCTCAACGATGTCAAGTAATCTGCTTTCCTAGAAAATCACCCAGACAGAAGATTCTAGAGGGCTGGAGAGATGGCTCAATGTGTGAAGTACCTGCAACACATATGTAACGACCTAAGTTAAATCTAAGTAAGTTTTACCTAAGTAAAAGGTAGCATGTATTTTTAATCTCAGTGCTCCTAAGGTTAAGTTGAAGTCAGGATAGGATAGAGAATTGTTAGAAGTTCATGGGTCAGCTAGTCTGGCATACATATGCAGTAACCAACAATGAAAAGACCTGGTCTTAAACAAGGTAGAAGGCAAGAATCAAGAAATACCAAAGTTGTCCTTATACACATGAATGTTCACACACACACACACACACACACACACACACACACACACGTATCATATACATATGAAAAACAGATTCTGTTTTTTATTTCATTCAATTAATTATGAGTTATTATTCTGGATGCCAATCAATGTATAAAAAGACCTAAGACTTGAACTAAACTATGAAAGAATGCACACTGGGGGCTTACAACGTGCAGGATGAAAAACTTGCAAGTGTCTCATCACAGAACGAACATGTGATCATAGCTCAAGTGCTGACAGCTCAGAGGAGGAGGTAGCTGTTGGTATAGGTCCAAACTCAGTGGCGTCGTATCGCCGAGGCAACCAGGAAGACACTCCCACAATTCCGCCTGGCTATAGGAACTACTGTCATCATCCTCATCCATTTATAAATAGGCGGAGCTTCCCCGAACTCGCTCTTTCCTTTCTGCCATCTTCTGTCTCCCTCTCTCCCTCTCTCCCTCTCTCCCTCTCTCCCTCTCTCTCCCCCTCTCCCCCCCTCCCCCCTCTCTC
>NW_021604587.1:5440369-5459300 GCF_004785775.1 Grammomys surdaster
GTAAGGCAGAGACAAGGAAATAAAGGGTGCATCAAAAGGGATCTGATATGAAGGCAGGGTTTTGAAGTCAGTGGAAATCTAATGGAGGGAAGAAAATTTCAGAAGGGAAGGTAGCAGGTACGGAAGAAAGCACAGTAAGTGGGGCACGGGCTGGAATAGAGTTTGGTCTTTATTTTGAGGTTGATAGGCAAAACAGTGGCTGGGTTGTGAGTCTCTGTGTGTGTGTGTGGGGGGATATTTTGTGGATGAATAGGGAGAACAATTTGTTCACAAGTTTCTTTTTTTTTTTCTTTTTTTTTAATTTCTTTTTTTTTTGAACATGAAATGCTTTTTTATAGCATGTTTTACAAGGGGAGGGGATAAGAGGGTCCAGGTGGTGGAAAAGTACAAAATCTTCTTGGCCTGTGCCTTGAAACATGTCATGGTCTATATGGTACACTGCCTTGAATTATGATCTACCTGCTGTTCTTCAGAAGATATGGTACACTGCTTGAGTTATGGTCTCCCTGCTATTCTTCAGAAGACATGGTACTCTGCTTTGAGTCTATCTGCAGTTGCTAAGCAGGATCTTGCAGTTGCCAAGCTTCAGAGGACATTGTGCAGGTGGGGAAAGGTAGGGGGTAAGGGTAAGGGCGAGGGTCCTGGCTTCTGGCATCTCCCCCTTCTCTGTTTAGTTAGAGAAGGTGTCTTATGTTCAATCCCAACTATGTGAGTTTTGAATTTGGATGTCTAATTATGGGGGGTCTTAGACAAGTTCACAACCCCAAAACACTGATGTGAGATGAGCCACATCGATGGTCGAAGGCTTTAGGCTGTCGATGATGGGCAACGTCAAGGGACTCTGATGTGGGTGAAAGGAGGGTGAGAGCCCTGTCTTAGGCCATGTAGACTGCACCCACTCCCAGCACCACGCACTCCTTTTCGGCTGCATTGGGTGGGCCCCTGGGAAGTGGACCTACAATAATCCCGTCATTGGGCTAACTCACAGCCATCCTAGTCTCTTGTAAATGTTCAAGTTACCAACCATTCGTCAGTTTGGGGTGTAATATTGTCATAAAGGAAGGCTCCCCAATGTTAGCGGCCATATCAAGGGTGGCCTTGGTTTACGAAAAAGCCAATTTTTGTTGTGGTGATCAAGAGGCCAAGCTCTCTAGCGAGAAAAATGAGGGCAAAGCCAGGCATACCAGGAACCCTTCTGGAGGGCGTGGAAGTCTAGGGGTCGACCGTAGGGGGAGGCAGGGGAGCTGACAGCTGTGTCAGTCTCCTGCGGAGTCACTTCTGGATCCTCTGCAATTTTCAGCTGATGGTAATGAACTTCAACTGCCTTCTTGATGGCAGCATCAACCTGGTTCCGTGGACGACAGGTCACGGGCGACGATCTCTGTCTTGCTCAATCTTGATGTCGTGCGCACATCCTCTCAATGAGAGTCCGTCCGGATGGGTCCGTGCCTCGAGCCCCACGTCTGGGTGCCACTTGCCCCGACCGGCGGGTCCTGGTTATTCGTGGGGGCGAGGAGGACTGCAACCTGCTATTCTTCAGAAGATATGGTACACTGCTTGAGTTATGGTCTCCCTGCTATTCTTCAGATGATGTGGTACACTGCTTTGAGTCTATCTGCAGTTGCCAAGCAGGATCTTGCAGTTGCCCAGCTTCAGGGGACCTTGTGCAGGTGGGAAAAGGTAGGGGGTGAGGGTAATGGCGAGGCTCCTGGCTTCTGATCCATCTGGATTAGAACTTCTAATAGCAGGCATCACGGGTGATTCAATTTTACCTGGAAAGAAAAAAGAAGGGGATTCTCAGGGAGATTTCTCTTCCCTGGATGTAAATTGTTATTCATCGTATTTATGGTTGGGCCTGGCTTTGTGAGGGTATCTATTTTTTTCATTAATATTTGTGGTAGCCGGTTAGCTGTGCCTTCTGTGGTATTGGGCAGGCATATCAGTCCTCGGCTCCATAAGGGAACTGGGACTGGGGCATTCCCTTTATGGGTATGAGGGTCCTTCCCCATATCTGTGGCAAAGTTTTGTTGGTCTTGGTGGTGCCCAAGGTCACCAACATGGTCAGCAAGAGATTTGCCATGAGCTTTCAGCTTTAGAGAGAGAAAAGTGAACAAGGCATGATGGAGAGTATTTCAGGGGGACTCCTTCTGAGGGGGTACCGTTCCCCCTCTTTTGTTTTTAAAGCCAATTTTTCAGAGTTCTTGTAAAATCAGGGCAGAAGCGCCAACAGTTGCTCCTTCCACACTCAGAGAGTCATGAAGGCCTTATTTAAGGATATATAAATCTATATTAATAATATTTTGTCAAAGGACTTTTATAGCTCCACTGACAATTAATCAGACTATATGATATATCGATTAGAAATAGCTTTTTCTACTTTTTGTGAGATTACCTCTCTTTTGTCAATTAACTGTTGAGGAAGTTAGGGTTTACCTCTCTCTTGAGAATATTGAGCAGAGATTTAAATTCTTTTGTGGAGAGCTTAAAATAGTATCTTAACCAATTTGCATCTCCTAGAAACTTTTGAAATTAATTTAAAATAAATAGACTCCCTTTTTTTAAAATCCTTTATCTGTGTGGGGTTTTTATTGGGTATTATACGTATTTACCTTTCAATGTTGTCTCCTTTCTCATTCTCCCTCCAAATCCCTTATCCCCTACCCCTTCCTCCTAATTTTTGTGATGGTGTGCTCCAAACATCCTCCCAGTCCCATCTCCCTGCTCTCGAATTCCAACACAGTAGGGGATCCAAACTTTTGGGGACCTTGGCCCTCCACTTTCACTGGAGTCTAACAAGGTCACCCTCAATTCCCTATACAGGTGCGTGAGTCCCTCCCTTTGTGCTCTCTGGTTGGTGGTTTAGAGTTTGGGAGTTCTGGTTGAAACTTTTGATGCTCCTTCTAAAAAGGACCAACGCATTCATACTTTGGTCTTCCTTCTTCTATGTGAGTTTTACGTGGTCTATATGAAGATTCTTAGAAATTGTGAGCTTTTGGGCTAATATCCACTTATCAGTGAGTGCATACCATGTATGTTCCTTTGAGATTGGGTCATCTCACTCAAGATGATATTTTCCAGGTCCATCCATTTGCCTAGGAATTTTGTGAACTGATTGTTTTTAATAGCTGAGTAGTACTCCATTGTATAAATGTACCACATTTTCTGCATCCATTCTTCTGTTGAAGGGCATCTGGGTTCTTTCCAACTTCTGGCTATTATAAATAAGGCTGCTATGAACATGGTGGAGCATGTGTCCCTGTTGTATGTTGAAACTTCTTTTGGGTATATGCCCAGGAGTGGTATAGCTGGGTCCCCAGGTAACGCTATGTTCAATTTTCTGAGATACCGCCAGACTGCCTTCCATAGTGGTTGTACCAGTTTACAATCCCACCAACAGTGGAGGAGTGTTCCTCTTTCTCCATATCCTCGCCAACATGTGCTGTCACCTGTGTTTTTGATCTTAGCCATTCTGACTGGTGTGAGGTGGAATCTCAGTGTTGTTTTCATTTGCATTTCCCTGATGACTAGGGATGCTGAACACTTCTTTAGGTGCTTCTCAACCATTCGAGCTTCCTCAGTTGAGAATTCTTTGTTCAGGTCTGTGCTCCATTTTTCAATAGGGTTCTTTGATTGTCTAGAGTCTAATTTCTTCAGTTCTTTGTATACCTTGGATATTAGCCCTTTATCAGATGTAGGGTTGGTGAATATCTTTTCCCAATCTGTTGGTTGCCGCTCTGTCCTATTGACTGTGTCCTTTGCTTTACAGAAGCTTTGCAGCTTTATGAGTTCCCATTTGTCAATTTTTGGTCTTAGAGCACAGGCCATTGGCGTTCTGTTCAGGAACTTTTTCCCTGTGCCTATGTATTCCAGGCTTTTTCCCAGTTTCTCTTCTATTAGTTTCAGTGTGGCTGGTTTTAGGTGGAGGTCCTTAATCCACTTGGAATTGAGCTTTGTACAAGGAGATAAGTATGGATCAATTTTCATTTTTCTACATGCTGACCACCAGTTAGACCAGCACCATTTGTTGAAAATGCTATCTTTTTTCCATTCGATGGTTTTAGCCCCTTTGTCAAAGATTAAGTTACCATAGGTATGGGGGTTCATTTCTGGGTCTTCTATTCTATTCCATTGATCCTCCTGCCTGTCTCTATTCCAATACCATGCAGTTTTTATCACTATTGCTTTGTAGTACAGCTTGAAGTCGGGGATGGTGATTCCTCCAGAAGTTCTTTTATTGCTGAGAGTAGTTTTCGCAATCCTGGGTTTTTTGTTATTCCAAATAAATTTTAAGATTGCTCTTTCTATCTCTGAGAAGAATTGAGTGGGAATTTTGATGGGGATTGCATTAAATCTGTAGATGGCTTTTGGCAAAATAGCCATTTTTACTATATTAATCCTTCTAATCCATGAGCATGGGAGATCTTTCCATCTTCTGAGATCTGCTTCGATTTCTTTCTTCAGGGGAATCAAGTTCTTGTCATACAGATCTTTTACTTGCTTGGTTAGGTTCACACCAAGGTATTTTATATTATCTGTGACTATTTTGAAGGGTGTCATTTCCATAATTTCTTTCTCAGCCAGTTTATCTTTTGAGTAGAGGAAGGCTACTGATTTGCTTGAGTTAATTTTATATCCAGCCACTTTGCTAAAGTTGTTTATCAGGTTTAGGAGTTCTCTGGTGGAAGTTTTGGGGTCACTTAAGTATACTATCATATCATCTGCAAATAGTGAGATTTTGACTTCTTCCTTTCCAATTTGTATCCCTTTGACCTCCTTGTGTTGCCTAATTGCTCTGGCTAGGACTTCCAATACTATATTAAATAAGTAGGGGGAGAGTGGGCAGCCTTGCCTAGTCCCTGATTTTAGTGGGATTGCTTCAAGTTTCTCTCCATTTAGTTTAATGCTGGCTACTGGTTTGCTGTAAATTGCTTTTACTATGTTTAGGTATGGACCTTGAATTCCTGACCTTTCCAAGACTTTTATCATGAAAGGGTGTTGAATTTTGTCAAATGCTTTCTCAGCATCTAGTGAGATAATCATGTGGTTTTTTTCTTTGAGTTTGTTTATATAATGGATTACATTGATGGATTTCCGAATATTGAACCAACCCTGCATTCCTGGGATGAAGCCAACTTGATCGTGATGGATAATTGTTTTGATGTGATTCGGTTCGCTAGAATTTTATTGAGTAATTTTGTATCAATGTTCATAAGGGAGATTGGCCTGAAGTTCTCTTTCTTTGTTGGGTCTTTGTGTGGCTTAGGTATGAGTGTAATTGTGGCTTCAAAGAATGAGTTGGGTAGTGTACCTTCTGTTTCTATTTTGTGGAATAGTTTGAAAAGAATTGGGATTAGGTCTTCCTTGAAGGTCTGATAGAATTCTGCACTAAAACCGTCTGGTCCCGGGCTTTTCTTTGTAGGGAGACTTTTAATGACTGCTTCTATTTCTTTTGGGGTTATGGGACTGTTTAGGTGGTTTATCTGGTCCTGATTTAACATTGGCAACTGGTATTTGTCTAGGAAATTGTCCATTTCATCCAAATTTTCCAATTTTGTTGAATATAAGCTTTTGTAGTAGGATCTGATGATTTTTTTAATTTCCTCAGTTTCTGTTGTTATGTCACCCTTTTCAGTTCTGATTTTATTAAGTTTCTATTGGTGTTCTAGAGTTTACTGCCTGGGCTCATGGGATATTCTACCAGGTGTTTTACTCCTCTCTCAAATGTGAGAATGTCGCTGTCTGCTTGCAAACTGATCAGTTTCTACCCATGTAAAACCCAGAGGGGCTTAGTGATGTAGTTTTAGTCTGGGGTGGTGGATTAAATCAAATTCCCCAGAATTCTGACTTAAGCATGACTCAGATGCTTCTGTCTTTGGAACTACGTATACAGCGTTTCTTGTCCTAGAACGCTGTTCCCCAAGGAGGGTCAGTGCCAGTTCTTCAATTGACCAGATGCTCAGAAGTCCGAAGTCACCTTTGCGTAGTGTTCCCAGATCCCACATATGTGCAATATAATCACAAGTCACTGCAAATAGAGGGTAAGTGAAGGAGGCCCGATGGGAGTAAACATCTCAAGTCCTCTGAAAAGTAGAAGAAGGTACTAATAGTAGACATTAGGTAAGATGTGTGGATAATGGATGTTACTCAGTGACTGCTTGGATGTAATTATGGGAGTAGGATCCTGGGCTTGGAAGGGATAGAGGACCCCCTGGCATGTATGGTTTGGAGGACTGGATGATCCAGGAGGAAAGGTCTATTTTAAAGGGAAGCGGGAATGATCATAGGCAGAGTGGTAGCTGGCGGTTATAGGGATATCATTGCAGGACTACGTACTTGGTATATTATTTTCCTCATTCTTTATTGTAGACAGTTACTCTTACCATCGTCATCACCACCCTCCTCCTCATCCTCAGCATCCTACTTCTCCTCCTCCTCTTCTTCCTCCTCTTCTTCCTCCTACTCCTCCTCATCAATTCTAGCTATAGAAGGTGAGGCTCCAAGGAGTTGATTCAAATTTCCCAAGACTGCAGGACTAGCAAAGAAGAGGCCTCCAGTTTAGTTCTATCTGACACAGTTCACAGAAACTGAGTGAATTAAGCTCTTATCATTAGATTTAATTGTGAGAATAGACTGTGCTGATGTATAGGGACATTTAGAAGACACATAAACTAGATATGGCTTTGTATAATGAACAGCATTCAAGTATACTCCACCTACTAATTTTGGAATTTTTAGGGCAAGGAATTTATTTATGACATAACTGGAATCTTTTGTGCAGTATACTTAACCTTTCTTTTACTCTGAGACCTGTAGTAATCTGAATAATGCATTTACATGGTATCAGGCAAGCTGGCACCTAATGGATTCAGTCTGGATTCTGCCCAGCAGTAGGAAATATGAATGCCTTTTCTATTCCCATGTTGCCCAGAAGTTGTACAGTATGGTAGTGTTAAAATTCTTATGACATATGTTCTAAAACTGTCATTCACTGTTCTTACCACCTATCATTTCAGTGAAGGTAAGAAGAATATTTTCAGAAGCAAAAGAAATGAAGAAAAATAAAAATGGGTCCTTTAGAGCTACAGGAAAGAGTGCAGTCTATTAGAGGAGTGATAAGATGTCCCTGAAAGGCCGGAGACCTGCACAGGGAAGGCACATTACTAACACACTGCCAGGTGTGCTGGATGACCACAGGTAGGGACCAGAAAGCTGAGGCAATTTTCATAAATATTTTATTCTCAGCAAGAACAATGACCTTTTCTTCAAGCCAAGTCCTTTATAAACATACAAATGGGCAGTCATTTCCTATGAAATTGCCTATCGACTCAAGGGGTGGTTGAAAATACTGCTTAGGATTTTTTTTTTCCAATTTAGACTATAAACATCAATCTTGCCTAGAAGATGAGATTTTAATCCTTCTCTCTCCCTGTTTCCCCCTCTCCCTACTTCCTTTTCTCCTGTTTCTGTGGATTTGTATAAAATTTGCCTCTTAAACATTTTCCCCATAAAATAGAATGCCAGCTGGATCTAGCAGCTCACACCTTTGACTCCAGCAGTCAAGAAGTTGAGGCAGGAGGATTGCTGTGAATTTAAAGCAAACCTATATTGCATAGTTACAGGAAAACCTGATGTACAGAAAAAGACCTTGTCTCACCCTCCAAGTAGAATGCACATGTAAACAAAATTCATAAAATACATTTTAACAAATTGCCGCAAACATTTTGATAGCAGTCAAAGACAGGAATAAAATGTGTTCATTTCTTAAGCTTCTTCTCCCACCTTCCCTCTCCCATTTACTGTTCCACATTCTTTTTTCCTATCTCTGACATGGCTGGACACCCTTCCTTTGCCTTCTTTCTGTAGTTTTACCTCCATAGGTTGGAACTCATGTGGGAGCTTTGTCTTTTTTGTGTGATGTTGTAACACATTGAACATAGCTGAACCTCATTCATTCTCCTTTCTCCAAACTATGCTCAGACAGCCTCTGAAAGGGATCCAAGAGAAAATGGTAGTATAGGCCACTAAAGTCTTACTTAGTCACTTATGTTTTCTTTCCTTTTTATAAAATAACCTTTTCAAAATGTAAAAATCTCTTACCTTTCTTGTTAAATAAAACTAAAACCAAACCATAGTACCTTACAATGCCCTTAATTACTTGAAGCACGTGTTAATCACCCTCAATTTCTTTGCTCCTTATTAATAATATTGTAGTTATGCACTACATAGAATTACCCATATTTTATGTCTCTTGTAGATAGTTATATAAATTCCTATTAATTCCTCTGATTTTTTTTTTCTGAAATTATGTTGTCCTGTCTCTCTGGGTGTTTGTCTTTGAGTTTGTATTGGGCTTTGTATTCTAAATTTAGTTGTAGAAATAATATTTAGAGCAGGATAATCCTTCTTTCTTCAAAGGATGTTTCCTGGCTCCTGGGCATCAGTAGTGAAGATCATTCAAGCCAGTTTTAGGGTCTGGAATTCTATGGGTTGCCGAGAGAATTTGACACTCTTCTGCAGCCAATAAAGACTCCTGCTGCTATGTGGGAACTCCTGGAACCTTAGGCTCCAATGGCTCTGGTTTTCTTTGATAGGACCAGGACTCTGGTGGGGTTTAGAGCTTGAAAAAGCTGTCTGAGATGTAACTTAGAGTGTCAGTCCTGTTGTCAGGATGGTGACCGCTGCAGGGATCAGTGTGTCCTGAAGTTCAGTAATCATCTTTCTGGAACTCATCTCGGTCTCAGTTCTTGACCTAATAATTCCTACTTTCATGTTACTTTTTGATGTTTTAAGAAAATCTTTTTGCAATGTTTTAAATTTTGGGAATGAATTACCATTTACTTCTGAGTTGAAGTCTTCCTATTTGTACTTAATTTTTAAAGGGCAAATTGTAAATTGGTTTTTCACAGCAAAGAATATTGTAAGACAACTGGAAAGTGAGTTCTGATAGAAAATAAACACAGAATTCTGTAATCTCAGCTGATTCCATCCCCACTATTCAGTCTACAAAATAGACAAACTATAGCATTACTTTTTATAAGAAATCAAACTCGACTCTTGAAGGCACTTAAGTTTTTAACTACAAACACAATAGAGTGTATGCCAGTTGCTTGTACTCTGTTTGGTAAACTCGTGGATTCCCCCATTGTTTTGTTTATAATTCCAAGGCAAGAACTCCTCCTGTTAAGGTGTTTATCCCACACTAATGTATGTGAGCATTACCGAGATTACTTTGATTTCTTTGCCTACAGAATTAAACTACAAACTGAGGTTGGAAACCTAGCTAAAAACACAGGGGTTACAAAGATATGTCAGGACTGAGAAATGTTACAAAGTTCATCAAAAAGCAAGATTTTCAGTTTTGAAAAAAAAAAGTCTGAAAATCAAACCTAACTTGATTCCCAGAGGCGGTGTAAAAGACAAGGTGGGTTATGGGGTCACTAGGTCTTTGTCTTTGAAGTGGAGGAATGAAAAATCACATGTATCAGAACAGTAGCCTTGAATAATGTATACATATGTGTATTGTGATACAGGTATATTATATATGCATTTTTATACATTTGCATATATTGTATGTATAAATCTGGGTCTAATAAAACATACATAAAGTAAAAGACAAAAACACAAAACTTTTACAGCATCTAGGGTGAAATACTACAGTGTATAAGCTTTCTTCTTTTTCCTTGTTATGTTCTTTACATTTATTTTCTCCTTCACTTCAGCTTGGGATTCAATAGTCTTTGGCATACAATGGAAAGAGCAGCAATTACAGGCTCAGACTCACGTTTGGACCTCTAAGGCATCCAGATTAAATCATCCATGGTTTAAAGTGCCAATTTGCTGCTTCTCAAGGCCTTCACTGTGTGTGTTATGCAGCTACTTCAAGGGTTGGGAGACTGTGGGAAACTGGGGAATTCCACTATAAAGCAGACAGGAAGCTGTGCTAATCCCATCCTTGTTATCCCAGTAAACAGCTGAAAAGAAACAGGAGTCAGAGATACCCACACTGGAAGCTTCTTGGCAAAGGGCAAATCACTTTATTGCTGACGTCCTTGAACCTATAAATACAATGGGCTCGGAACTGTGCTGGACACAAATAACTGTTGCCTCAGTCTGGTCCAGAGATGCTCACTCTTCAGCTGTGGACTCTAAAACAGATCACAATCTGTTGTCCTGTGCAAGCTTCTGTGTTCTGCCAGTCCTAGATAAGGAAGTTTCCCAGAACCCATTTCTTCATCTTTAAAATGAAGATGAGCCCTGCCTTAAAAGATTTTAAGAATTTTAAATTTAAAATTTTAGTATCAAGTTGTGGTCTGACACAAGTAATCAAGAGATAAATGCAACTACTGTTTTCATAGCTGTTATTGTTACTATTAATATTATTTAAACAATTGAACTATAGGTGTGTTATGATTTGAGTCTTAAATAGCCCCACAGACTCATGTTCTGAATGCATGCTTGCTGAATGATGGTGCTATTTTGGAGGCTATGGAACCTTTAGGAGTCGAGACCTGGTTGGAAGCAGGTAGCTAGGGATGTGCCCTCACAGGGTACATCCAGACCGTTTCCTGTTGTACTCTATGCTTCCTGTCTAGTCATAGCATGAGTAGCCTCTACCACATGCTCCCATGATCGTAATCAAAGCTGGTTCACCATGCAAATCATGATGACAGAATCCCCTGAAACATGAGCCCAAATAAACCTTTCCTCTTCTGCTCTGTCCTTGAATTTCTCTCTTCCACTTTAACTTTCTCTATTCTACTTTCCCCCTTTAACCCTTTATCTTCTGTGTTCTATCTTCCCTTCCCTACCCATGGTCATAATTTCCTGACCCCTATGGTATTCCAAATGAGACATGAATGCTTTCAGAGATAATGTCTACAATGGCAGAAAACATGTGAAATTTGTCTTTCTAGGTTTGATTTTATGATCTCTTTTAAAACTTTATCATATTAAAGTAGTTTATATATGGCTATTTTCATAAATGTTGATTACCAGGATGCATGAATTACTCTAAACTGGTCTTTGAGAACATCAACTGTGGAATATATGTGTACTGCTTCTGATGTATGCTGTTCTTCTAACTCTTAGATTTGGATGGGTGGTACCATCTCCTTGGAGACCCAGCTTTATAGCTACTGTTGATTTTTCCAGAATGAACATAAGAGCTATGCTGTAGTGAATTATACTTTGTCTTGAGTTTTTGGATTTGAGACGAGGAATGTAACCAGCATTTCCTGCATAGGAATGAAAATAGGAAAATTTGGTCAGATCTCCTGTTGGTGGGACAGATAATAGTAAAACTGATTGGTTATCAGTGGAAGGCCACACATCCAAGAATATATGAGTAACACACATTGGACTTAATCAATTGTAAAAAAAAAAGAAGAGGCAGGAGAAGGAGGAGGAGGGGGAGGGGAGAAGAAAGAGAAGAGGAGGAAAGGTGAAAGAATAGAGACAAAGTTGAGTGGGCAGGGAAATAGGGTTGGATCTTGGAGGAATTGGGTGAGAGTTAAATATGATCAAAACATGTTGGAAAATTTTTAAAATACTAATAAATCATGAAGTTTGACAGTAGCTACACCAAAATATTTATCAGTTCTCTAACTAGAGTTTTCTGTGATCCTGACAAGCTACACCATTTTCTGTCTAAATGGAGAGGTTCTATACTTACTTCACTGGTAGACTTTTAGCCTCACACTTCCTTATACTGCACACAAAAACTGTATTATGAATGTTACAAGTTCAAAACTCGATGCATCTAACCTTCTTTTACAAGCTAGGTTTTATGATAGTCAGTGACAGAATCATAATCATTGTGTCTTATACAAAAGCAGAGTACTTTAACAAATTTAGATGTTTATAGATTAGCAGCCAGCCTGAGGGTAATACTAGGCTAAAATTTGGTGCTGGACATGATCCTTCTCCCGCCCCCCCCCCCCCGCCCTCTCCCCCCCCCGCCCTCCCTCCCCCCCTCTCTCTTTCCCTACTCTTCTGACATTATCCACCATTTTGTCTCATTACCACCTGCACAACTGTGTTTGAATAATCACCCACACATCTGTATGTAACCCTTTATCTATATAAAAACAATCTCAAAATTCAATGGTTTCCTAAGCTACATCTGTGTAGAATCCTTTCTTTAGTCTGTCATTAGAGCCCTACCTGGGTTAAATATATGTTTAGCCATGTTTCCCAGGAAAATCATATAATACATCAACACCCAAATATGTACCAAAAGAATCAAAGATGAGCTATAGAGAAGCAGTCACATCATTTCTGTAATCAGTGATAAGACATGTGGCTGAGGCTAGTCTGAGGGTGATTTGTCTATGAGGAAAATCATGACATGGTTATCTTTCTCTATGTATTGTGGCATGGAATGCCTCCTTAATATAATGGCAGTTACATGGTTCCTACTATGGTAGTAATTCATACAATCAAGACCAAATCATTGGAGAAGGTTAGCATGCCTCATTAATAAATAAGGTCTACCACACAAATACAGGGATACTCCCCACGGTGGCTGGTAGACTAGGAAATATACTGAAGTCTCTGAAATTAAATATATGAGCCATAAGTAATAAACAAGCTGCCATGATAGCTATGTGATCTTTGCTCAGCCTACAAAGAGCTTTCCTACATAAGGGAGGAATTATAAGAAAGAAATATTCAGATGTCACCCTTCAAATTATTTGTCATGAATGGTGGAAAACAAGAAGAATGCATATTTTACTTTTTATTGCTGTGATAAGCATAATAACTAAAACCAATTTGTGAAGGAAAGGGTTTATTTCACATTATAGTCCACCATGAAGGGAAGTCAGGGCAGGGACTCAAGATCTGTGTCGCACCATATGCTTGAGACAAAGGCTGCATAATATAAAGAAGACCAGTCTCTAATGGACTACTCATACAAGCACCAGGGACAGTTCTTTATCACTGATTGAGGTTATGATGAATATAAGCAACTGGCAGATGACAGAAAAATGGCAGGGATTATTGATGGAACTGAGATAGTGAGAGGCAGTTTTTAATGCCCAGTGCACGGAACTAGGAGGGACTGCATTCTTAAGAGGGTGAGAACAAAGGTTAAATCAACATCCTATCACAGATGTGCAACTTTAGTGGCTTTGCATAGCCCCATGGGAAGAATGTGAACTTTATGAAGTAGAAGATCTGGCAGATCTAAATGACTTAGACCAGCACCAAGAAGGGTTGGGAGAAGGGCAAAGCAGGCTTATGAATCTCTCTTAGTTACTCAAGGCAAATGTGGCAGAATTTATTTATGTCAAGCTAGCACTCCTGCAGGAATAATTATCAAGGAGCCAAATTCAGTGCTTGTTGTCTTTTAGACAGTTTTAAAGCCTGTCAAAGTTCACCAACAGGATTAATAGGAGAAGCCAAAGGCAGAGCAGTACAGCTGAAGAAGGAAGATTAAGATCATCCCAGAGGTGGGTGATTTTCTCTTAGGGTTAGGCTGTGTATTCTCCTGAAAGAAAGCATAGTGGGCATGGAGATTGTTCCCCTAACCCAGGTCCATTTCATTAGCCAGGTGGGATCCATACAGGGCTTAGAGCTATGGCTCTTGTCTAAAGACTATGAGACATGAATATCTAGCTTAAGTGGTAGACATGGCAGGCAGAAACATGGCCTTGCTTCTCAGTGCTCCTAGAGTGGCCCAGAATCTCATATTGGTCTTGTGGGGCTGTTTCCGAGAGGAAGATGTCACATGGCCTTATAGGAGTGTCCCAGCATGAGGAGGTCAGATGACTGTGGATTATAGAAGGCTAGCTGGGACAGCGTCCATCCCTAACACCACTGCATCCAATTTTGTTGGTTTGACTAAATAACAGATACAAGTGATAGTATCTTTTTATGCTGTGTTGGGTGTACAGATACTTCTCTTTTCAAACCCAATTATCCCTGTAAGAGTAGTTGGCACTGGCTTGAAGTGGAAATCTTCAGACATCCTGCAATACCCTGAAAAGGTTCACAGTCTGATGTTAAACACTCGTACAGATTTAGAAAAGTGTATGGAACTACAGAATGTCCTGTATGGGTAGAAAAAGATCCACTGAAAAGCAACATGTTTATTAATTTACATCCCAAGATTAAATTACGTCTATATGAAATGTTGGCCAAGATGGCTTGTGAGGTCTTCAACCTACAAAGGCTATTGCCATTCCTGTTGATTTTATTCCAGAACTAGGTGGCAAGTATTTGTTATTGAAGACAACACATTTTAGTTGCAGGATTTAAATCTGGCAGAATATGGATGATCCTTCCTTGCCCACTGGATTCACAGTGCTGGGAGGCATTATGTAGGTGGTTAGCAGCAAAGTGTTGCTGACAGTTCTGCTCAGCTATGGACCCTACAAGCTATATTATCAGCATATTATGCAAGGCATGCCTACTGGTGCAATATTGACACAAGTGTAATTGAGGCAACCAACTGCTTACCAATTGGATTTAAGGTCTGCTCTACCTGAAAGAATTCATATCTATACTACAAGCCAGGGCAAAATCCCATGGCAGGGAAGTCATAGGATCCAATAGGAAAGCAACTACGATGGTTTTGTTCAATGGATGTGGCATGACTGTCAAGTTGCATTCTAAACTTTGTGTTTATAAGCATGGCATGTTCTGCTGTCAATCTGAGCAATGGGCTGTAGGCACTGCAAAGGTTCTTAACTTAAGCTTTTGGTAACATGTGACTGTTTCTGTGGCATAGGTGAAATCCTCAACTATCAATGAAATCAAAATAATTATACATGTATGTTATGCCTACCAAGACTCAGGAGCTTTCACAGGAGAGGGCACAGAAAGATGTCAGAGCTGGAAAGAGGATCGAGTATTGTCTAACTATTTTCAGAAAATGTATATATTCTCCCTGGGGACTCAGAAAGTAAAGGCCTGTATGAGACTCAGAAAACTCACAAGATGTAGAAGACATAGATAGTCACAAGATTCACAAGCTTCCCTCCCCAAAATTGTATAAGCAGTAATAATTGCTGGGAAGAGATGACTCTTTGGTGGGACTGCTTTCTGGTTGAGGAGGGGTTCAGCTATCGTAAGTCATCATTCATACTTTTTTGGTGTTGCAGATGCATTTGAGTCCCCAGTGGTCCTGTTAGTAACTCCAATAACCTTATTGATTCACCAAGCTAGACCTGCATGGAATTATTTCTTCTGTCTGTCATTAGTGTCCTATCTGTGGTAAGTTGACACTTGTTCATGTATCACCTGCAACTGTTACACCACATTACTGCAGAATTATTGTTTTATAAAAAGGCAGAATGATCCTTATACCGATAAATACGGACAGCAATCAAGTACTTATTTAAGTCATTGATTATTGAGGGAACTGGTACATCCAAGTTCAAGGGAGAACTCAAAGTATCTCATAGTTTTAGGTGGATGAACAATAATAATAAAGCAAATTTATAACTAAATGCAAAGTGTGTTCAATATCCACAGGGTAATAATCAGTTGAATACCATGAGCTCAGTTTGCATTTAGATGAGAATGATTTCCACCCCTTTCAGTTCTCTAGAACGTGAGTGCTGTGTCATAACTCAAGGTGTGAAAGCTGGAGATGCAATGATGAACAGTCAAGACTCCTACCCTCTCTTCTCTCTCTTTGTAAAGTCTTTAATACAACATCTACTCACAAGGAGCATTCAGTATAAAAAACAAAAATACATAGTAAAGTAGCAAGAATGGAGATAGCATCCATCTGATTAAAGGTATTTGTATTAGAGGCTCACCGCAACCATTTCATCTAGTGAAAGACTAAAATTGTTCTCTGAGATGATGTTCAAACCAAAGATAACTTTTCTATAACCTTTCTTGTTATGGTGACAAAATGCTGGACAGAAACAACCTGAGAGAAGAAATGTCTAATTTGGCTCATGTTGTTAGAGGGTTTGGTCTGTGGTTTCTTGGTGTCATATATTTGGGAAGAATATCATGTCAGTAGGAACACTTGGCAGTGAACATCTTAGTTTCTGGTTGGCAGGAAACAACAAAACAGTGACAGGTAGGGTCCTGGAATGAGGACGGTTTCCTGGTGTCTAACCTTCCCAGCTATGTCCCACCTCCCAAAGTTTCTATAACCTCTCAAAATAGTTCCACCACCGGGGAAAACCTTTTAATATATAAATTTCTTTGAGGGACATTTTATTTCTAAACTAGAATAAGACTGCTTTTTGTATTCTGACTACTCCTGTTCCACTGTAGTTTTCTGTCTTGTTACTGCTGTTTCCATTTGTTAATGTAATACAGGGCTTACAAATGGAAAATAGCACAAAAAGACAATAAAAGAAAAGTGAAAAGCAATCAAGCCTGCTCCCCGAAGCAGCTTGGCTGCACTGCAAATGCATTATGGTAAGTGGAAAAGACTAGGCTAAAAGGCACCTTAATATATGATTCTACTTATACAACACTCTAGAAAAGCAAAATATACAGGGACAGGAACTAGATCAGTAGTGTCATGGAAGAGGCAGGGAAAGATTTGACTACAGATGTCATGAGAGGATTTATGGCGTCAAAAAACTTCGCTTATCTCAATTGTCATGATAGTTATACAATGCTGTACACTGATGAAATTTTACGCAAAACTGTGCAGTCACAGAAGTGAATTTTACCACATAATTTCATTTCACTCTTATTCCAGTTCACAGAACATGCATGTGGCTCTCTGGCTGGGCATTTACTTTCAAGAAGTTTTCTGAGATACAATTTCAATACAAGAAATGATACCACTTAAAGTGGGTGGGTCTCTCATCTTAATTAACCCAATAAAAATAATCAATCCCTTGGAGACATGCCCAGAGACCTGTCTCTCAGGTTATTCTAGATTCTGTCAAATTGACAGTCATAACCATCATATGTCTCACCATTACCATGAAAACTTAGTCTAAGATTTTGTGTGTGTGTGTATGTGTGTGTGTGTGTATATATATGGATGGTGTGGCTGTGGGTGGGAAAAATTGGAAATGATTCTGTTACAATGAAATAAACCTATGAAATATTTAGAACATTAAAACAATGAAAAAGGAGGAGGAAACTTTCAACTAGGAGCACATGCAAATGAGCTTAGGAGGTAAGTTATTTAACATAGCTAACTTGTGATAGAACTTTAAAGCAAGGATTTTTATTTTAAAGTCAACTTTGATTTATTGCATAAGCAGTAAAGGAAACACTGACTTAATGTCTCAGTGTAGCTACTGATTTATTTAAGAGACTGCAAAAGCCTTATCTTTGTACCAAAGTAAATTCCAAGCACAGTGTAAATGTTTCCTGTACTAACAACAATCTCTAAAGATTTCAAGAAATATATTGTAATGGATATACAGCCTCTGGCCTGGGAAAGACCGAAAAAAAAACCAATGAAACAAACATACCATTATAGAAATAAAATATACAGAAAAGATAAAAAATTTAGTTAAATAAGACTTTAAGTTTTGAATATTCAGTATGATAAATATAAAGGAAACTGGAAAATACTTGGCAACCTTTTATGGACACAGGCTGTTGTTACCTAATTTGATGCTCTCTGCAGTGCTTTGCTTGATGCCTGGGCTTTGTGCATGCTGCACAACTTCTCTGTGTCTGAACTACATTGTCAGCTTGATAGTCTTCATTCCAATTCATGTTTTTTTTTTAAATAAAGTAAATAAATTTACTTATTCCCATTTTATGTCTATGAATTTCATAGTGATATACTTTCCTGCATGTATATCTATGTATGTCTACCACATGTATTCCTAGTGTTTGAAAAGGCCAAAAGATGGTATCAGGTCCCCTGAAATTGGAACAAACTACCATGTGGGATCTAGGAATTGAACCCCAGGTCCTCCGCCAGGGCATCAAATTCTCATAACCACTGATTCATCTCTCCAGCTCCTCATTCATGTCTTAAAACTGGCAGATAACATCATATTTGACTCACATATTAATTTTTCAACTACTTTACTGAAGTATATTTTTCATGTGATAAACTATTTTAAAAGTACAATTGTCATGTGCTGGGAATCAAACTCATGACCTTTGGAAGTTCAGTCAGTGTTGTTAACCGCTGAGCCATCCCTTCAGCACTTAAAAGAACATTGTATGTATTTCATTTAACTATGTTCCTATGAGTGATGTGTCTTGAAACTGATTGATAGTACCTTATTTTTACCCCTGTGCTCAAGAAATTTCATGAATATTATCAGTCAGTACTCTGCTCAGTATTTGAGGGGCCTCTATGTACATCTCCCTCTTTAGTACTTTGCCTTGTGAACCCTATGACCCTGTGACCTTGGCCTTCCTGGTACTTGATTCCATCCTTTGAATTGAGACCCTCTGGTCTCTACCTTGGTTCCCTGTTACCTTGGGCCATATATTGACAGTCTCTCAAATTAGTAAGTCAGGATAATTACAGAGTGACTTCTTTTATTTACCACCTCTCAGTAAGTATTGCTCTACATAGACTGATATCTAGAACTTTGAAATTAATTACTCTATAAACCTTACCTTTTATTAGTCCAGTGGTAAAATAAATCCCATTATTCCATCCTGATCTTATGCCCTTTTAGAGTATAGTACTCCAGAGATTGCTGTGGCTAAATCTGAAATGTCCTTAACAGAATCTTGTTTTGAATGCTTGTTCTCCACAAAGTGGTGCTATTTTGGGGGCCTGTGGAACTTTTCGTGAAAGCCTGACTGGTGGAATTAAGTAAGCCTTAGAGACAAGTCTTTGAAGGGCATACTTGTCCCCCTGTGGTTGTGGCGCTCTCTGCTAACTGATCCTCCATGAGGTGAGTGGCCTCTGCCACATACTCCAATCACAGTTTGAGATACTCCACCCTGCTTTCCTGCTATGAAGGATTGAGGTTGAAAATAAAATAAAATAAAATAAAATAAAATAAAATAAAATAAAATAAAA
>NW_021604587.1:5459310-5536071 GCF_004785775.1 Grammomys surdaster
AATAAAATAAAATAAAATAAAATAAAATAAAATAAAATAAAATAAAAATTTCTCCATTAGTTTGTTTTGTTAGATATTTTACTATTGTCACACACACACACACACACGCACACAAACGTGGGGTGGGGGGATAGGAAATCAAGAAGTTTTTGAAAGCAGAACATAGTGTACCTATGCACCAAGAAACACACAAAGAAAAGAAGAAAACCTGTGTATATGTGAACCATCTTGTAGTCTTAAGAAAATTAGAATCTTTTGACCGACGCGGAGTTCTTTCCACTGCTTTCTTGGTTTTGTATTGCCCTTGATCCCTTTTCCTTAATAATCAAAGTTTGAAAGATCAACTGTTTTTGCAGAGATGTCAGCACTTTATGCTTTACTGTCCTCTCTCATCTTTTTGTCTTCCTGTCAGTGGATGTTTCTCATAGTGTCCCAATAGATACAAGATAGAAAGATATGGCAATCCTAAGACGAATTGGCAATAATGGGGAGACTATTCTACAAATTGAATCAGTTCCTGATTATCCAAGACACAGAATGCAGAGTGTATGCATTCCTCTGTGTGTGTGTGTGTGTGTTTGTGCATGTGTGTGCTTGTGATTGTACCTGTGAGTGTACATGTGCCACAGGAACATATCATATCATCAGGAGTGTGTACTTTACAAGAATTTCCTACCTAATCTTACACTCTTATTCAAAATACTCAAAGCCCTTAAGACCACATTTCACATAGCTTTGTGAAAACACATACCCCTTATTTAAAGAAATGTTAATCATTCCATGTGAAAACTATCAGGGATAAAAAGAAGTGGTAGCTGTGAGAATTCATGATGACTGGGTCTTAGATTTAAGTGGGTGTACCTAACCTGCCATATCTATGGTCTGGGACTAGTCTCTAGTCACTGTCTTCTCCCAGGAATTAGGGCAGACCTTTCTTTCACATGATTGCCCAGACATTGTGTGAGAAGCCCAGTGGATAATCCATTCTACTTTAAACACCATGAAGCAGGACCCATTTATCTTTTCCCCCTTCTTACTTAATTTTAATTTTAATAGAACCTTTTGCTGTGTTGGCTCCCACTGTGCTGGCAGCCTCTGTAGAATAATTGGAAGAGGGGAGCTCCCTCTCTGCTTATATGTTCTGAAGGCTTATCTTTGAGCCTGTGCAGGTCTTGTAACATATTGGTAGCTTTGTGTGCAGCCTTCAGTCTCTGGGTGGAGGCTTAAGGCTGATGCTACAATGGAGTTGATTGACAGACACTTGTTCTATCCTTGATACATAAGAAATAAGCCTGCCTCTCCTTCCTGCATTCTCAGCCAGTGGTTCTAGTTAACTATATTTTAGAACAAGAAGACCCGATCACACCATGTTATGCTGTATATACCTGACCTTAAACAAATGAATAACAACCAAAAAGAGAATTTTTAAAAGGCTGTGTACAGCACAAACGTGAACAGCAACTGTAAACTATCACAGAATGGGGGTACATTTCCCAATGTCCTGCACTGGGATCTATGGGAAGTGAGGTCAGTGAGTCGTGCTGCAACTTCAAACAGTTCCTAGTTCCTTTCTTCAATGTTAAGCTCTCATGACCCGTATGTACCAGCTTATTTGTCATTTCCCAGAAAGCTTTAGAGATTTCATGGTTCCTGTAGCCAGAAGCCTAGAGGGTTCCTGAGATATCCTGTGGCTACACTTGGTCATGTGGCCAGCCCCAAATGTAATTTTGCCTTTTGTGAATTCACATGATGTTTTTTTCTCCATTTTCTTCCCAGTTGCCCGACAAATTAACGTCTTGACCATTTTCTCCCTGTTCCCTTCAATGGGGGATCATCTTCCCTGACTCTGAGGGGCTGTTTTCTAGGTTGTCCCACATCTATCAGACACCTGTGATACTATGCAACGTCACAGGTGGATGGCAAGTACACATGGTGACCATTAGAACACAGTGTGGGTCTTGTTTGTTGGTGGATCAGGGTCCTATAGTACATGTTACATACGTCCTTGTACCAAGGGCCTCGAAGGATTCAAGAACCAGAAATCACATTTTACCAATTATTTGTTTATAAATTTTGCAGACAAATAGATAGAAGCAAAATCCCAGAAACAGATCCAAATCCTCATAGAACTTGGAAATGTGGCAGATAAAAAGATGGGACATTGATCATATTATTAAGACACCTGGATAGATATATAGAAAACCAACACTCTTATATATCATATTAACGTCAATTTTAAATGAACTATAGGCTTAAATATAAAAACTAAGACAATAATTGAAAAATGCCTAAAACTGTAATGTTAATGTGGAAGAAAGTGTTCAAAATATGGCCAAAAGTCAATAACTGTAAAACGTTAGGGTTGTGTGTGTTGCGTGTAATAAATAAAAAACAATCCCCTCTATCGCCCAGCTGGCAATCTGTTCCCAGCCTAGCACATAGTCCAAGACCACATGTTTCCCCTTGCCAAGGCCTCTCCCTCCAACTCTGGCTCTGCCTCTCTAGAACTCCAAAATCACTCTCTCAATCCATGAGGCTAGCTGCTGCCAAACTGCCCAGCATTTCCGAATTTCTGCAGCTAGCTGGGAGCGCACTCTCGCCAACCCAGGCTTCGCTGTAGTTACCTTTCTCCTGGAGCTCAGTTGACGCACAGCGAAATGGAAAGCACCAGACACTCTTTGTTTAGAATGAACAGGTAACACAGTTGCTGGATGCAGAATCTATTGTTCTAAACTCATTAACTATTCTATGTTAGAAATCTTCTGGTGGTGGATTCTGGTAGATTCCAGCACCAGCTTCGCTCCTGCATCTCAGTCCAAAAGGGCCCGTTCCTTTCTCCTTTTCCCTCTTCTTCCCTCAGACCTGGAAGGTCTGCCTCCTCCTTCTCAGTGATTGGCTTCTTGTCATCTTTATTACCCAATCAATTAGGGAAAAATTCCACTACAGTGTGTGTACGTGTGAATGTATTTGTGTGTGTATGTGTGTTGTGCACATGTGTGTGCATCTGTGAATACACATGTGTGGTATATGTGGAGGCCAGAGGTTAATGTTCGATGTCTTCTTATCACTTTCACCGTATATATTTTTCTTAAAAGTTTTCCTTCCCCTTTAAAAAAAAGTTATTTATTTACAAGTATATGTGTGTGAGCAAGCCGGGGCTGCATTTGGAGTATGATTTAAAGATCAGAGGCAACAGCCTGCAGTAAAGGGAAAGCAGAACACACACATGCATTTGCACATACCACACATACCACCACACATGCACAGACATACACACACATACATACACTTACAAACACACATGCATACACACATTCTACACATTCACACCACACACACATACCACATACACACTTACACACACTCATACATACAAATGCACACACATACACACACACAACACACACTACACAACACACGCACATACCACACACACACACCCCTCAAATAAAAAACAGAAACTAGAATAATACTAACAAAACCCAACACAGAATCAAATGCATTATCATTTCCTCTGAGGTCATTGTTATAACTTAGCAAGGTGCTAGAGTGGAAAACAGAATTCCCACAATGCACCCATTAGACACTGGCTTCCAAGTTCCCAGTAACAAAGTCAGTAACAAGGCTACAAATAGTTAGGCCTTCATCTCCCAGTTCACTCTCTTTATACCATCAAGGACAAATTTGTTCTATATCCTCTGACCACACTTGGACTTTCCTACCCTGTACAGTTCACATGTTTTCTTGGAAATGGCCTAGTCTGCATAAGATTATACTTTTGAGATTAAAACGCTTTGACCTTGACTAAGTTCTCTGTGTATTAATAAACAAATGATTGTCAACTGAATTAAATATCAAGTTGGCATGGATTCTTATGAGCATCAGTTGGTCCGTTTTAATCAGCATGAGGCAGGTGATTGGCAGGATGGATACAGACACATGCTAAAACCAGGATTAGACCTTCATGATCTGGCTGGAAGACTCTATATGGAAAACTGAAATGGTTCCATGTGTTTACACTGAGAGTAATGCAGAATTGAGCATGTTGAACATCCTGGATGTCATGCCCATGGTGACTGAGAAGTGCTGGAGAATGGTCACACTAGTCTTGAGTGATAACACTTTTAGGGGTATGTAGATAAAATCTGAAGTTCTCCAAGTGTTTCCTCCCCCATAGACCTCTGATTTTCATCCTGAGCCAATGCCAATAAACACTGGGGTTTGCCCAATACTGGAAGAGAAGACAACACTGATTGATTTTACAACAGTATTTTGAATCTTAGCCTAGAATTTCCTGTATAAGGGGGCTTGTTTTTTGTAAATGAGTCTCAGTGAGTTAAAAATGTCAAGGCCAGATATCTCTCAACAAGTCTCCTGTGTTGATCTTGGTAATATCATTGTATGTCTGAAAATGGATTTGTTAAAAGTTAAACCATGTATGTGGTTCTCTTCATAGTCTCACCATGGTCTGTGGTCGATTCTGTAAGCTTTAAGGGAGGGGTAGCTGAAAGAGATTGCACGGGAGAGTCTCCATCTGGACTCTGAACAGCTACTTTGTGTGGCTGAGGTCGGTCTCTTAATCAGGGATCTGTGGTGAGGAGAGGCTGTGATAAAGATGGAGAAAGCACATTGTACAGACAGATTCCATATTCCCCAGAGATGCCTGTGGCTCATGGCTTCAGTGTGGCTTTCTTACTCTTTGCCTTTATGTGTGTGGTAGCCAGGGCTGACAAGTTCTTATCTTTGGATATCTTCAATTATCTTTTATTTGAATTATATCAAGTGAGTTTCTTCCTTGTAACTCAAAGAGAATTTGGCAGAGCATAAGTTCGCTTGTCAATATTCCTTTTTCAAATGACAAGGACACATGCCACACAATCTGAAATGAATATTTGTAATGTTTAGGTGTGGCAACTACCATGGTTAAGGAAACTTGTGACTTTAATGATGTAAATTCCCAAGTACTAACGGGGAGAGTGTGAGGCCATGAAAAGAAGCCGATTTAGACTCAGGCTCACCTGTGTTTTAACATGGAGCTTGAATAAATAATCTTTGGAGACTGTTTTTATCATCTGAATATGGAGTAAATACCTATTGTGCTGATTTGCTGAGAAAATTAGAGATAATTCATGTGCAGTATTGAATAATGAGTTGAGTGCTTAGAAAATGCCAGGGAGAGGGACCAATGTTCAATGGGAGCATGTGTGCACAGGGAGGAAATTAGTTGACCAATTGTGACCATCTGGGTGAGGGACGAAAGATGTGCATGTGAATAGACTAATCTGAAATTGAGAATTGTAACACCCACAGCCAGGTATACAAGGGATGCAAAGTACTTGGAGGTGTAGGCAACTTATGATTGGATGAGGAATCTGTTCATAAAGAGCAAGAGATTAAAAAAAAAAAACCAAGAACCTATAAGATGTACTTAGTGTTGTCTGGGAAACCTGTGAATAACTTCAACTGTGTAATACATCATGCCATCACACAAAGACAGCCATGAAAGACAAAATTCTATACACTGGATACAGGAAGATTAACTTTGGTGTTTTACAGTAACTATAGTCAATCTGGTGGATGTGTACCAAGACATGGGTTAAAATCCCAATGTATACTGATGTTTCAGACCTCCTGGGCATGCAAATCTCATGCCTTTTATGCCCATGTGTTCCTGGATCACAGAAGTCATTCTTTCCTTTGAAAATGATTAAATGCTTTTCTAGGAACTTCAAAGTATCTTAAAGTCACCTGGGGATGCAAATCCTGCTCATATGCAGATTGTGACTAGCTGGTGTATTAGTTAATTTTCATGGCAACTTAGGGGAGAAAGGATTTATTTTGGCACAGGGTTTGAGAGGGTGACATTCCTTATGGTGGGGAATTAGCTAAGCTGTGATGAGTTTGGTCTAAATGGCAGGAGCTTTTGGTATAGCTTTGTTATCCCTCAGTGTACCAAGAAGAGCAGAGAGGGGGAGTCTAAGAAGATGATACATAAGCTAGCAACCCACTTCCTCTTGCCAGGCCCCAACTCTGAAGGGTTCTACAACCCCCTACATAGATATACCTTCAGCTAGGAATCACATGTTCAAATCTTGTGTGTGTGTGTGTGTGTGTGTGTAGGTGGGTATTTCACACTTAAGTCATAATAGTAGGTCTGGGGTAAGCCTTGAGATGTTTCATGCCTGTATATACACAAAGGTAATTTGGATGCTAATGGTCCACTGATCATAATACTAAAGCACTGAACAACTTTGAGCTTAAAATACCCAGGCATCTTCCTCAGTTTTCTACATGGTATCAAACATACAGGCCAGATTTTATTTACTTTGAGCCATATCTGAGTTCTTAGCCTGCTTCTTAATGTCTGTGCTAAGGGTAGGAAGTGGGTGGATATGATTTGGGGACAACACAGAAAGCAGCCCATGAAATCATGTCATATGAAGATCCAATCTATTTGACTGTGACGGTTCATTGTCGTTTGGCAGAGATTGCTGGTTATGAATATTTAACAAATGTGCAATTAGCTCATCTACCAACATGATTACTGAAATGGAATAAGCCACTGAATAATGCCACCAGGATTATGTACATAAAACCTTTCTGATTATGCATGCTTACACATCTGTTTTTGTTTCTACTCTCTCCTCTGGCACCAATTTGACTAATTTTTATAAAACCACATGCCATATCTCATTGCCTTATATAATTTCATTCTATGCTAAAACAAAAACATTTTCTAGATTTCACTGGACAATTTAGTCATAAACTTCTGGTGTGCACACCTGATGCAGAGACATCCTGGGGCAAGAATGCCTGGAATCTGTCTTTAATTCCTTATCGATTTTGTCTGTGGTCCAACTGTCAAATTGCAGAAGTTTGCATCTGTTTCCAAATAGACATGAAATATCATCTTGATTTATTCTAATTAGCTTGTGATTTTTTATGCACAAAGGATGCATTTAAAGTGAAGGAATCTTAACAACAGGCCACAAGATTATGAGCCTAATCTCACATGTCTGTGTAAGAGTCTTAAATGACCATTACTTTTTGGGATTTACTTGTTAAGATATGGTTTGTTCTCTTACATTGTTAGAATTAGTGCCTTGCTATCCTTTCAGAGAACTACAGGTAAAACTAGAAGCAGGATAGTAGGAAAGGGAACCCTTGTTCCTCTGTGTGTTGGGTGGAAAATTTACTTCTGTTGGTAACAGGATGGTACCTATGCTTAACCCAGGAAGAAAAAAATAGTTGTACTGTACAAGACAGACATGAAATATATGCTTTGAATGTTAATTGGTTCTGCTGAGAAAAGGTTGTGTATTCTCAGATGAACTTCAAGCTGCCATCCAGGTGGGGCAGATCGTTACTGTCATCCAGGCTCTGCTTCTCTGCCCACCGGCTGTAATCATGACATGAAATCCTGAGAAGGAAAGTGAAGTGGGAAAGGCTGGAGCTGAATAGAGGAAGTGCACTAATTCTAACAGTGACATGCAGGCCTGGTGTGGGGAGCAGTGGGGGCAGTGATCTCAGGATGAGAGTGTTGGGATTTGGATACTCCTTAACATCCTTGATGCCACTCTTGTTCCAGCCAGCTCTCCCTGTCCCAGAGCTCCCTGGCCCCACACACTGTCTCTGGGCTATTGATTGAACTGAGCTGTCTTTGTTGACAGGCCCTGGACTCTCCTCTTTTATGTTGTTGTTTTAGAAAGTAAAATCTTTATTACTACTCACAGAGTGAATTTCTAAAACATCCAATGTTGCTGAAACACAAAAGGTCAATCAGAAACTCTAAGAATAATTACTTACCTCGTTTAGGAAAGAGATGAAGGGCTTTGATGTTTTCAACAATGTTTTCACACACATCAGGACACATATTTTACGATGTTCTTGGTTGTATGACTTTTCCTAGGGAAACTTGAACAAATGTCTGTTAACTTTTTTTTGTTTTTTGTTTTTTGACAGTTGCTAAGTTTTTATTGACTAAATAATCCTCGTTCTCTAAAGAAGCAAAATAAAAGTTATAAGAAAAACTGTTATTCCTAAAGAACAGTTTAAATGCAATTACTATGTACCTGAACATATGTTAACTTCTGATAGGGATCATTATAAAGAAATGAAAAAGAAGAAGATAAAAGAAAAGTTCAGTTCAAGACTAGTTCACTGAGCCAATGAGTTTACTGGAGTTACTTATGGGAACATAGCTAAGGGGTCACTTAGGATAGCATAGGTGAGGCTCACAGAAACTTCATTCCTGGAGCTCCTTGTCCATTTTCCAGTTAACGCCAACAACGAGTTTCCTTTCTGTTAGCAACTGATAACTGCTTATATATCCTCGGGGAAAGCCTTATAAATCTTGTAAATTTTTTGATGCTTATGGCTTTTATTTTATTTTAAAATCAAATTGTAATTTTTACTTATTCACACAGGGGTTATAAACACAAAAAGGCAGGACATGGGGAAGGGGATGACACTGGAGTGTGGGTGTTCAGGGGGAGTACAGATATCTTTCAGAACAGGGTATCGGCTGGGTGAAGGTTCAAGGGGACAGGTAACTATGACTCTGCCTATGATTCACTTGTCCTTATCTAAGTTGGTACTATCCGCCAAGGCTACCTATTTACAAGGTCTATGACTACTCAGGCTGGTAAATTTCCACAAAAGCTGCCTGTTTACAATAACTTATAGCCATCTGTTTCAGTATTTTTCCATAGAGACCCAAGACTGTGTTAGCATGCATGTATGACAGGTCTATTGCTGATTTTAGGCCTTCAGTGTATAAGCAGGGCTGCCCCTGATATCTCCTCCCTTCTCTAAGTATAGAAGGGTTGTGGCGATTCTAATCTTGTGAAGTCGGGGATAGAGGCCTGACTTCCAGTAATTGAAGGAGACCTTGTCCCTGTCGTTGTCCAGTGAGTCATGAGGGCCATACCCATCCCGATGTCTTTTTCCTGGAGAGGGAATACTTTTGACATCAACCCCTATGCAGTCAGGCTTGTCCCTCAGGGAATCTAGAGAGATATTTTTAACTTTTATTTATATTCTCTTGCAGTGCTTAGCCCCGCAGCCTAAGCAAGAATTCAGATCGCCTGTCAGAGGGGGTTCTTGGTGGCCCCTCTCTGCTTGGTCTAGGGGCAGAAGTCCCCTCTTTTAGGTTAGGTGGAGATGGGTTTTGGGAACACCCTGGATAGAGTAACAACCTCATCTTGAGTCTCGTGGTCCTCCATAGCTAACTTATGATAATGTATCTGAATAGGGTTTGCTACCAAATTATCTATCTGTTGTTTCACAAAGTTAGTCAGCCTATTTAAGGCCCAGGGACCAAAAGAAATAAGCAAAAATAACCCAATTAATGGTCCCAAGATGGGAGGAAATAAGGTTGACAACCATGGAGAGGTTGAAAACCAGTTATTGTACCAGCATTCATCTGTCTCTTTCTCTCTATGTCATTTCTCAGGGCCTTCTCTGACCACCTGTGATGTCTGCTGTTAGAAGTTCTAATCCAGATGCTGGCCTCCGAACTTATACTACTCAGGCCTTCGATGGGCCATTGACAAGAACATCAAACAGCTAGAGATTGACATCACTAATATGGGAAGAAATCCCTCGTTTCACTGTCTGAAGAGACCTCCAAAAATTGCAAAGGACTTTATTGGACTTGATTTACTCTTTTACAATAGAAAAGACTGTGTACAGCTCTTGACTGTGTACAACCCTTAAAGAAGAGTGTTGCTTTTACATACACAAGACAGAGATGGTTAAAGAAATCTTGTAATTTTTTTCTCCTAAGTTTTCTTAGTTTCACCCTCTAGGAGAAAATATTGAAGTTTGGAAGAAATAATGTCTTAGGATTTTATTGCTCTGAGGAGACACCACAACCATGGCAACTCCTATAAAGAAAAACATTTAATTAGGAATGGCTTACAGTTTCAGAGGTTCAGTCCATTATCATCATGGCGGGTAACATGGCAACAAACAGGCAGACTTGGTGCTGGAAGAGCCAAGACTTCTACATCTTGATCTGAATGGAGCCAGGAGACTGTCTTCCATAGGCATCCAGGAGGAAACTGAATTTCTCAGGGATCCAGAAGGGAACTGTATTTTGTAGGCAGCCCAGGGGAGACTGGATCACACCAGCTAGACTTGAATGTATATTTGAGACCTCAAAGCCTGCCTACACAGTGACACAGTTCTTCCTACAAGACCACATCTACTTCAACAAGGCCACACCTCCTAATAGTGGAGCCAAGAATCCAAACACATGAGTCTATGGGGGAGACATACCTATTAAAACCACCACAACTAGCTACACAACACTCCCCACCCTCAAATAAACTGCCAGTTAGAAGTGTGTGTGTGCGTGCTAGTGCAGCCGCACATGCACATGTGCATTGTGTACATGCCTGTTGTGTTTGCTTGGTTAAATGTGTGTGCGTGTGCACATGTATGTGCGGATGTTCAAGAACATGTTTGTGCCTATATGTGGAGGTCAGAGGTTGACACTGGATATCCTCAATGATTCTCTACTCTCCTTTGAACCAAGATTTCCCGGATTTGGCTCATCTAGGCAGCCACCTTGCTCCATAGATACATGCCACACTTCCAGAGTGCTAGGATCACAGACAGTCACCACCCCCACCTGGTACTTACTTGGGTGTCAAGGATCTGAGCTCTGTTATTTATGTTTTCTCAGCAAACACTTTACTGCTAAGCCACCTCTCCAGCTATAGGAAGAACCTTTTCCAGTCCTTCTTTCAATGGTCCCAAGGTCCTAGCATATGAGATTAGCCTAGAAATGGTTATTCTCCAAGGACCATACTCGTGATTCAGTGTGCTTCTTGCCTTCCCATTTCTTTCCTGTTGCTTGACATTAGCCCTTAAAAAAACACAAAACAAAACAAAACAAAAAACTTGATTCATTTTTTTCGCCAGTAATGATGAGGTATCACCTACCTGCATTTTTGCTGGAATACAGAAACCAGAAATAAGCAGGAGTCCGTTCTTACTTTTAGGAAGCTCAAAGCAAAGGAAATGTCCACATGACAATGGTCAGCCAATATTTACTGTAGGAAAAGTGATAAGAGATGAGTAATTTCAGCTAATGGGTGGCGGATGGAAAGTGGGAGGTTTCAAAGGGAGGAGAGAAAAGTAACACTCTGGTGGCCACAAACACTTTGGTCTAAATGCAAATGAGACGCTGGGCTGCATTTGGCTTTCTGCCATGGGGCAATTAACTCTTCATTATAGAAAGGGGTGAACACAGAGATATAATATGATCCTTCAGACCTATCTTCAACCAAATGTATTTGGGTTGTTTTATTCAAGAAAAATGAATTCATTTCTGCTGTCAGCTATGTGACTTTAAGAAATTACTCAGAGGAAGATGGATTTGGTGTTGCCAGTCTCGGTGCAAAGGGCAGGATGGTTATATTAATAGTTACTGCACAGAGAGATGGCATGTATGCATCTTCCAAAATCTATCCGATTGCAAATTCCAGGTTGCATTAAAGACCTGAATGTAGAAAAGTAAGCCATTAAATATTTCTGTAAAAACCAAAAAAAAAAAAAAAAAAACTGGACATCTTATAGATGGCAGGGATGGATTTAGGGTTAAAAACCAGAATCGTTAAAAGAAAAGCAGTAAATATACTTTTTCCAGGACAAAAGTTCGTTTATTTTCCTGTAAAGCACAGACTAAAATATGCAAGAATGTTTGTGATGCATGTACATGTATGATCAGGACACAATTCTAGACCACATGACGAAAACGTTGCACAAGTGACATAGTGAGAAAATGGCTGGGGACGTGCACAGCCAGTGCTAGAACTGAAAATAGGAATGGCTGAGGAATATATGAAATTGCACTCCACCTTACAAGAAATCAAGAAATTGTAATTCAAACCTTAATATCAGGGGAGTTACATGGGGAGACTCACTGTACACTGTTTGTATCTTAAGCTGGCTGATAGGTACATGGTGTTCACTCTACCATTGTATACTTTGCTTAAAGCTTTATATACATACATACATATGTTTTATATACATTGGATTTCCTTAGATAAATGAGCACAGATCTCCTTGCAGACCTTACTTGTTTATCATGAGCACCTCAGGATTTACACTGTATGGGAACAAGAAAATTGAATTTGATTCTTTTCTAGAAACTGACATAATTCGATGGACAGCCTGGGTTGATGGGCAGTGTAAGACTTGAGGCATGCTGTGCCATGATTGAATGAGCATTCTCAGGTCTGTCATTTACCCTCTGTCAGTCTCATCAATGGAAGAAGATACACAATAAAATCTTCAGAGCTGCCTCTTGCTTTCTGATCCCACATTCAGGTAGGATTTCTGACAGTGTTGGAAAGTCTGTGAGATGCTAATCAGGATTCTTTGAGATAGAAACTCTGTTGTCAAGCAAGTTGGCAATCACTTATCTTTCAAATGCACTGTCCTTTTAGGAGCGCTGGTGTGGAGTGTAGAGTTGGGAAGGGACAGTAGCACTTGTTCATGAGGGAGAGAACCAAGCCCAAGAATTTGAGAATCCTAGGTATCTTCCTATTTGTTGGGTCACTTCCAGTTGCAGGGCCATGGGAGATATTTATTGGACAGATGCTTATTTGATTCCTTTGTACAGCCAAAGATAATGAAAGCAAGGAAAAGGGCAGGAGGCCTTCGGTCCTCTGCTTCCCCGTCTCTTCTTTGGGAGCATGTCTAGGTCAAGGTGATCTATTGCTTTTGTTGGTAGAAGGGCAGAGGTAGCTGCCTGCACCTGCTTCTCATCTCGCTTTCCTGGGGCTTTTAAGATGAGCAGAACCCCACACTCAGCCTGGGTACTTTCCTTTGTGAGCCCGGTTAGCAGCTTCAGCTGGGTCCTTTATTTTTTACCCTAGGCAGCTGCACAACAAATAACCATGGGTCCTTGGGCACTTCACTCAGCCCAGCCTGGGTTTGGATTCTCATCTTTGAAAAGAAGAAATCATATAAGAGTACTTCTTGAGCTTCTTCTGGTCATACATTTCCTCAGAAATTTATAACGGTGGCACTTCAGAACTTCGACTGAAAACAGAGAAGGATTCTGAAAGCATATGGCTTGGGAAGGCATTCATGTGCCCTGGCGACCATCAAGGACCTAGTCTGTGATCAGTATTGGCAAATAGCAGTGTAGACCCAAAGCCCTTTCTTGGCTAAAGATTATATTTTAGTGGGAGGAAGAGATGGCTAATAAACAAGCTATCTATACACAGATAATACATACTTAGGGAAGTTTAAAGTCAGTTCACATAGAGAAAGAATATTACCAAAGAATACTGTTCAGAAAGTTTGTTAAGATTAAATTTGGACATAAACTTAAGGGGAGAAGAAATATTTTTAGAGGAAAAGTGTTTTAGGTAAATGTGTATACAGCAGCCCTAAACTAGAACAGTACCTGGCTTTACAAAGAACACCAGGAGGGGATATAGAGACTGGAGTAGCCACCTCTAATACCCAGGCAGGATTTTCAGAGGAGGGAGTGGGGACCTCAATCCACCCATGAAACCTTCAACCCAAAATTTGTATTGCCTAAAGATATGCAGGGGTAATGATGGAGCAAAGACTGAGGGGACAGTCAACCAATGACTGCCCCAAATTGAGACCCATTCCATGTGAGAGAGCCAACCCCTGACACTATTAATGATTCTCCGCTATGCTTGCATACAGGAACTTAGCATAACTGTCTCTTGAGAAGCTTTATCTAGCAGTGGATGGAGGCAAATGCAGATGCCCATAGCAAACATCAGGAAGAGCGGTAGGAGTCTTGGGTAAGAGTGAGGGATAGAAGTGAACAAGCCTAAGGGGCCAAGGATACCATAAGAAGACTCACAGAGTCAACTAACCTGGGCACATGGCGTCTCACAGAGCATGGTCTACCAACCAAGGAGCACCCAGGAGCTGGACCTAGATCCCCTACACATTTGTAGCAAATGAGCAGCTTGGTCTTCCTGTGGGTTTCCTAAGAAGTGGAGTGGAGGTTGACTCAGTCTCTGTTCTCTGTCGTTGGATCTTCTTCTCTCTACCTGGACTGCCTTGTTGGGCCTCAGTGGGAGAGGTTGTGCCTAATCCTGCTAGGACTAGATGCCCCATGGTGGGGTGGTACCTAAGAGGGGCTCCCCTTGTCCTCAGAGAAGAAGAGTGTGCAGTGGTGGGAGGGATTTGTAAGGGTGGGACTGGGAGGGAGGATGGAAGAGAGGCTGTGATGTAATGTGAATAAAAAATAATAGATTATTGGGAACAAAGAGTCCAACTTAAAAAACAAACACTACAGTAGCATGAGAGTAACTAGGTACACAAGAAGGAAGAGTACGAAGTCTGAATTTCACCCAGACTGAAAAGAGTGGGAAGAACTGATGGTATCTGATTATATTTGGAGAAAAGACCCCTCTGATTGGGGAAGTCTGTTAGAAATGGGAGAGGAGGGTAGAAGGGCGTGAGGTCCAACAGAGGCTGTACAATAGTTTATGAAACTGGCAGTGGTGGTTCGCAAAAAGTTCTGAGTCCAGTTTTGGAAAATCCCAGGAAAGAACTTAGATTGGCTCAACCATGGCCAGAGCCAGAGTCTGGGATTCAAGACAGCAGAATCTCATTGAGACACAAGGGTAGGAGAAGCAGTGCTTCCTGGAAGTGGGCCAATAGTGGGCATGAATTATAGCACTGTAGATATAAACTGGGTGACTCTGAGATACAATGTAAATAAGCAAATGAATAAAAGTCCACCATGGGAACAAGGGGTAAAAAAGAAGTTATGAACTAGTCCTGCTCAAAATTATTCCTCACCTAATCATCATAGTGTCAGAACTAAGGACCTAGTGTAATTATAAATTTATTTCCTCTGATATTACCTATCAATGGATGTGTGCTAGTTGCTTCTTATACTTCTGAGTATGGAAAGATGGGCTCCTTGCACACTAAGGCAGAGAGAGAGAGTGTGTGTGTCATGTTGCTTTTATTATTAGTTTTTGAAAAGCACAGGTTGATTTTCTTCCATCCAAAGATATAGAATTAGGTGTTTCAAGATTTTTGGGGATTCATGTTTCCTTCTATGTTGATGTTCTGCATTTGTTATTTCATTGTCTTGTTTCTTGTTTACACACACACACACAAATGAACATAACAGTCAAAGGTCTATTTTCATTTTTTTTCTTTTTATAATTTATTTTTTCTCAAATCGTAATTCATTCACACAAGGGTTATAAACACAGAAAGGCAGGATGTAGGGAAGGGGATGACACTGGAGTGTGGGTGTTCAGGGGGAATACAGCCGGGTATCGGCTGGGTGAAGGTTCAGGGGACGAGTCACTATGACTCTGCCTATGACTCGCTTGTCCTTATCTAAGTTGGTATTGTCTGCCAAGGCTACCTATTTACAAGGTCTATGACTACTCAGGCTTATAAATTTCCACAAAAGCTGCCTGTTGACATTAGCTTACAGCCATCTGTTTCAATGTTTTTCCACTGAGACCCAAGACTTGGTGTTAGTATACATGTATGACAGGTCTATTGCTGATTTTAGGCCTATGGCTGATTTTAGGCCTTCAGTGTATAAGCAGGGCTGCCCCTGATATCTCCTCCCTTCTCTAAGTATAGAAGGGCTGTGGCAATTCTAAACTTGCGGAGGTGGGGATAGAAGCCTGACCTCCAGTAATTGAAGGGGACCTTGTAGTGCCTCCAGTCCCCCTGCCGTTGTCCAGTGAGGCATGAGGGCTATACCCATCCCGATGTCTTTTTCCTGGAGAGGGGATACTTTTGACATCAACCCCTATGGAGTCAGGCTTGTCCCTCAGGGAACCCAGATAGATATTTTTATCTTTTATTTATATTCCCTTGCAGTGCTTAGCCTCGCAGCCAAAGCAAGAATTCATATCGCCTGACAGAGGGGGTTCTGGGTGGCCCCTCTCTGCTTGGTCTAGGGGCAGAAGTCCCCTCTTTTAGGTTGGGTGGAGATGGGTTTTGGAGACACCCTGTATAAAGTAACAACCTCATCTTGAGTCTCGTGGTCCTCCATAGCTAATTTATGATAATGTATCTGAGTAGGTTTTGCTACCAAATTATTTATCTGTTGTATCACAGAGTTAGTCTGCCTATTTGAGAGCCAGGGACCAGCAGAAAAAAGCAAAAATAACCCAATTAATGGTCCCAAGATGGGAGGAAATCGGGTTGACAACCTTGGAGAGGCTGAAAACCAATTCTTGTACCAGCCTTCATCTGTCTCTTTCTCTCTCTGATTTTTTCTTAGGGCCTTCACTACCTGTTTCATGCTCTCTTTAACCCTCCTTGTCTTGTCTATGTAAAGGCAACCTTCTTGTTTAAGGGCCATACACAGTCAAGAGCTGTAACAGCCTTTTCTATTGTAATAGAGTAAATCAAGTACAATAAGGATCTTTGCGATTTTAGGAGGTCTCTTCAGACAGCGAAACAAGGGATTTCTTCAGATTAGTGATGTCAATCTCTAGCTGTTTGATGTTCTTGTCAGTGGCCCTTCAAAGGTATGAGTAGTGTAAGTTCGGAGGCCAGCATCTGGATTAGAACTTCTAACAGCAGACATCACGGGTGATTCATTTTTACCTGGGATGCTGCCTGAGTTAAAGCTCCTGGGAGCCCCCTTTCTCTCGGTTTTCTGGGGTTGGGTGCTGACCTGCCACCTGTGACCTCCTCTATGCTTGGGCCCAGACCGGAAGTCCAAAGGGCTATTTGCAAATGTGCAATATACTCTTAAAATCTTGTTGTGAACTTCTAAAGACACATGGACTTGGCTCACATTGCATGGCTAAATCAAGCTGGTTCTGACCTGGAAGCTTCTATACTGATGGCTAAGTTTAATAAATGCCAAAAGTTGCTGGACAGGCTGTTGGAGGACATTTTTACCAACAGTCCTATTGAGCTATGAACTCTCTGAACTACAGAGTAACAACTGGCCTGGCAACATAAGCTGAATGGTGGGATAGAGACATTTACATTATAATGGTAACAAATAGCTTTCTGGTGGATTTAAGGCCTCCTTCATAGGAGGGAACTCACTCTAGCCAAGAAACAGTAGCTTGGGAGGTCATATGCTATCCACTACTGTTATTTTGCCATCTAGATAAAGCATCAAACTGCTTTCTAAAAATTTATTTTTAAACCCATAGATTAGTAGGGTTCTCATCCCTCATCAGAGAAACTTCTTATTGTAGTGGATGACAATTAAGACAGACTTGCAACTAGTCAAAGTGCAGAAAATAGGTGACTATGGGATACTTTGTAAGAAATTTGGTATCTACAGCATGTTGTTGGGACAAGACTTTACATGGGGATATACAACACATATGTCTACTAACCCCAGATAGGGAGCCTACAAAAGACAAAATTATGGATACTACCAAAGTTCAATTTGGTGAACCAGTGAGTTTTATTGGGGTTATGTGCAGGGTTAGAAATGACTCAAAGACAGCTATATCATCAAAGCATGTATCGCAGCTTATAAAAGCTGGAAACCTGGAGCAGGATGTGAAACCTGCAGATAGCTCAACAGTTTGGAGAGTGTCCTTTCCAAGTGACTAAGTTGTTCTGAACATCTTCCAGGGAGCTTGGCTGGTTTGTGCTTTTTCAGGCAGCTGGTCTGGTCTGAGAGTCTTCATTGCAGTTTGGTTTGTTTGAAAGTGACCCTAGACCTTTTTATTGATTTCTCTGGGAGGGAGAGACCTAGTGAATCTGGTCAGTTTCAGGGACTTCCTGAAGCTGTTTTGAATTGTTTACCTTTTGTCTTGAGTAGCTTCCCCTGGGAGATGGAATGTTTCAATCTTAGAGGAAACTGCTACAAACCAGGCCTATTCTTCCTCAACTGGTAGAGGACATTTTGGAAAAAGGGGACAGCAAGATTGTAGCAAGAAGCAGAAGTCTGGGAAGACTGCTGTGAGATAGTGTCTTTTGGACTTGAGAGGACCGTTGTACTCATGAGGTCACAGCAGCTGTGGTTGTAAAGACCCTCCCAAGGTCAAGCCAATCAATGTTCCAGCATGGATGGAGAAGCTCATGAGGCCCCATCCTTAGCTGAAAGCTGTTGGTTCTTTATGGCTGCTGGATAAGATGAAACCATCTTCTTTAGGGCTACAGTTTTTAGGAGGTTGGCCAAGCTCGGATGGATGACTCTATGCCCACATGCATATGGGCAGCACCAGCTGAACTCAGTAGGTTATAAAGAAAAAAATTCAAAGATGAGTATTTAGAGTTGGGAGGCAGATATTATGGGGGTCTTAGAGAAAATGAGGGAGAAGATGGGTGGACATGTGCAAATACATTGTGCTCATAGATGAAATTCTCAAAGAATAGATAAGTTAAGATTGTAAATTCTAGAAGAAGACAACCTAATTAAAAAAAAATCAGTAAGTGCCTTGCTCAGTTTAAAAGATGTACATTTGGTAAATAAGCATGTGAAAATATGATAAAGAGGGTATGGTATTAAGAAAATGCAAATTGAAACCAAAGTGAGACGACAATAACTCCTGTCAGAGTAGGAAAAATTCAGAACAGCGACAATGACAAATGTTAATGAGAACATGGAGCAATAGAAACTTTCATTGCTGGAGAGAATGAAAAATGATGCCCTGTGATAGCTTTTTACAAAGCTACATGGTCGTGTGTGAATCAACATTCATAATTCCTAGTCTATGGCCAAAGGAATTAAAACTATGCCCATGCAAAAACTTAAGCCAAGATGTTTGTAGACAGGTGTCTGAGTGCAAGAAGCCAATCTCCATAGGCCTCTTAGTGTACAACTCTAACTGTAGAAAATTCTAGAAAAGGTATGATGATTCAGGAAAGACCACAAGACTCAAATTTGACTCATAACCTAGACTAGATCTTGATTTGTAAATGTGTTGAGTTATCTAAGACTCAGAGCTGTAAAGGATAGCTTGTTTGGAAGAAATGTCAGCCTACTTATATTTAGATTCAAAACACCTGCATTTGGAGAGAGACAAACAAACAGCAGGTGCTTCCCTGTTTCCTGAAAACAAAATTCAAACTGATCTTGCCTTCATTAGATAATTCTGCAGAACTTTGCCTTTGCACCTGCTTAGACTAAAGACAATACTCTGACATCCAAGCATGCTATTTGATTCAGCTGCTCGCTATCTCGAAAACACTCTTGATGTTCTTTCATACACATTAAGCCCTACAATTGATATGACTCCAATCCAAAGACATTTGAATCTAGTCATTGAGATAAAGTGGAGAGAATGAACAGAAGATTCACTGAATTTTGTATATTTTCACAATATGCTAGCCTTTGAGGCAGATAGTTTGACACAGAGAGAAGTTCTGTAAGTGGAAAAAGAAATATTGCAGAAGCCTCCCCTTTTATACCTAAAAATAACAGCTGGTATAGAATCTTTATATGGGCACTTGGAGGTTTTTGGCAAAGACCCTCTCCTCATAAACAGTCCTCATGTCTATTTATACATTAGAATTACCCAGAAAGACTCAAGAACTCTACAATAGGGTACTGTCTTGGCAAAAATCAGATGTAGACTTAACTATTTGTATCTCAGTGAAAGAGATTCAAGCATGGTACATTAAAAACAGGCCGGGAGGTTCTATACAAACTGCTGGTGGAAGGAGTCATCAACAGTCAAGTTGTGGGCTCTGTGTATTACCAGACTAGTCTGTCCAAGCATGATATGTCAATTGTTGCAATAGTGGCATGGCTCTATGGGGAAGCCAGTTATTTCTGGTTGAATTTGAGGCTTGTTCTACAGGAGGTTCTTCATGCCTTGTATGGAAGCCTGGTCAAAAGGCTGTGCCTGTGGGACCTGGGGAAGTCCTGAACTCTAATGATAAGCTATGACTGCTTTTTCCCCTCTAAAAGACTAAGTTAGCTCACTGAGTCACCAAAAAGGAAAGACATGAAAGGAGAAATGGCACTTGTTGGAGGCACTGGATCAATAAGCATAGACAAGGAATGAGAAAGCATTATTTGTGGCAAATATGATCAATATCCATTGCATACATGCATAAAAGTGCCATGATGAAATCATTTTTATGCATAATTAATATAGTATAATTAAAAATCTCCAGGACGTTTCAATAATATCATGATTAGCATTACAGTCCTACACGTAGTTGGAATTAGTAACTGTGTTGTTTCATTTGGATCTCTGTGAGCAAGTCCTTGATAGAAGTAACTTAAAGGCTTTATTTTGGCTTTCAGTTCAGGGGATACAGTCCAGCATGGAGACAGACAGTCTTGGGAACAGCTCACAGCAATGGTGATAGGTCTGTAAAGCAACTGCTCATATTGTGAAAAACAACAAAAGCCAAGAGTCACAGCCTGCACCAGAAGTGGAGAGCACTCCCAACGCCATCCCTAGTAACCCAATTATCTGAGCTAGGCAACAGTTACAAAGGCCATATAACTTCCTGGAATAGTAGTACCCACTGTCCCCAAAGCCCACATCTGGCAGGGACATTTACATCTAAGCCACAAGACTGATCATTATTGTCTATGCATGGAATATTTTAAAATTTTGAATTTAGGAAATATATCAAATGCTTGTTATTTGGAGGGGGTTTTGAGGTAACCAAATGCTAGCCGGTTTAGGAAGCTCTATGTGCTGGACTGAATAAGAAATGCCTCCCATTTGAACACTTGGTCCCCCGTTGGTAGTATTGTTCTTCCTGAAGGGAGAAGTAATTGGGGATAGGCTTTGAGATTAGAAAACCTCCAGCGTTTCTCATGCCTACCACCCTTTGCTGTACTGACCCTGGCATTATGGCCTCTGTGGAACCATCACACCAAAATAACTCAAAGTAAACTCCTTCTTCTCTAAGATGCCTTGGTCCTAGTAGTGTTTTATGACAACAACAGAAAGGTAACTAAGACACGCTATGTATAGCAAGTACAACAGTATATATTTTTTCTAAATGTATCATCCTCAGCTAAAACTCCTATCTTTCTTAATGACCAGAGTTCAGCAGCCATAGTCAGTTATGGAGGCACTCTTCCTTTTAAAGCTCAATATTCTTGTCCTAGCGCTAAGAGTTAATATGCCAGTGTTCTTAACTTGTGGGTTGCAACCCATTTCAGAGTTGAACAACCTTTTCACAGGAGTTGCATAGCAGATATCTTGCATACCATATATTTACATTATGATTCATGTTAGTAGCAAAATAATAGTGATGAAGCAGCAATGAGAATCATTTTATGATTGAGGGTCACCACAACATGAGGAAATGTATTAAAGGGTCAGAGCATTAGGAAGGTTAAGAACACCACTGCTTTATCTCATGGTATGGAGCCACTGCCTAGCTGATGTCTTGTTGGAAGAAGAGTCCTGTAACCCTGTGCCGTGGCAGCTGGGCTTCTCAGTTCGCATTTTGGTTTTAATTTTTTAGTTGATTGTTTTTCTTTTGTTTTTCCACTCTGTAGCCCAGGATGATCCTGAAATCTTAAAATCTCAATCCTCAGATACAGTGTCCCTAGCAGTGATGTGATTTTTTTTTTGGCACCTATCCTGCACCTGTATTTTTTAAGATAATATTTAAACATATTTATTAATTTTGATCAAAAAAGAGGAATTACACCTATACTTCTTGACATCCAACAAATCTGAAAAAAAAAAGGTGAGGGAGGTTAAGCTTCAGAAACAAGCAGGGCTTCCTTCCTAGAAATGTTACCACACAGGAGAGTAACTTTTGCCCTTGTGATTGATAGCAGCAGGTGTATAAGAGTGTCATAAAGGCTATGAGCAATTGAGTTTTATTTTGAGTTTATTATTGAATTTATTTTGTCTGTAAATCTGAGGACAAAAGTTTTTATAAAATTAAAAATTAAATTAAACCAAATTTAGAATTTAATAGCTGAATTTTTCCGTACTATTAATGGAATATTATAAACTCAAGGAAAGAATACAAAATATGGCTCTGTTAAGGGATAATCTGTTTGTGCATGGCGTAAAGATTGCCTTTGTGTTTCTCAAATGCTGATTTCTACATTGGCAGAGATTTGAGTACAGGCTGGACTTGGGAATTGCCATTTTATGAAGTATTACCTGTCCCCACTTTTTTATTTTTATTTTTATTTTTATTTTTTTTGTATAAGAGCTGACAAACCAGAAAAGGGCATTGCATCCCATTTCAGATGATTTCGAGCCACAATGTGGTTGCTGGGAATAGAACTCAGGTCCTCTGGAAGAGCAGTCAGTGTTCTTAACCAATGAGCCATCTCTCTAGCCTTCCCAGTCTCAGTGTTTTGTAAGCATTCTTTTCCATCACCTTCTGATTGGTCAATAAAGAGCTTATTCAGCTTGTGCCTGGGCTGAGGAGATAGGAAGGCTAGACTTCCAATCTCAGCCAGGGGTCCCAGATAGAGAGAAATAAGAGAAGGACCACAAGGAAAGACAAGAAGAGGTGGTCTTGAGGCAAAGGATACAGTAGAAGCCATGATGAACAGGACACCAAGGGATTTGCTTTGAGGATACACATGAAGCACAACAACCCAGGGCGAGACTCAAAAACTCCAAGTAACATGAGGCCTATGGCTGGAATATTGATAGCTTAGACAGATAGATTAGCTTAGAACTTGCCCAGTCATGGTACTTAAAGCTTGCTGATAAACTTAATAGGTCTTTGTGTTATTCTTCCGTAATGAGAACAGGCTAAAGAGGGGGTAGAAACATGCTTTAGTTATATAGTAACCAGAGAAATGTAGCACCCCTGCCCCCTGAAAATACAACCACATTTGTCATCACTGAGGCTTTGCATTAGGAGAACTAGGGAGAGACTGACTCTTGGGTTCCTCCCCCTCAGCCCACCCTCCTCCTCAGCCCACTCTCTCCCTCAGCCTACTCTCCCCCTCAGCCCACTCTCCCCTCAGTCCACTCTCCCCCCTCAGCCCACTCTCCCCCACTCAGCCCACTCTCCCCTTCAGTCCACTCTCCCCCCTCAGCCCACTCTCCCCCCCAGCCCACTCTCCCCCACTCAGTCCATTCTCCCCCTCAGTCCACTCTCCCTTTCAGTCCACTCTCCCCTTCAGTCCACTCTCCCCCTCAGCCCACTCTCTGGCAGTTTCCTGATGTGTTCACAGGAGAAAAAGGAGTTAAACTACAAACTTGCAAAGCTGGTTGGTGTCTTGTAACAAAATGGTGCTGTACTGACCAGCTTGTTTCTTTAATTTATAAGCTACCTTCAGATATGTGGATTTTTAAACTAGAGGTACTAGGAGCTCAGTACATGGTTGAAGGTGCTAAACTTCACCCACAAGATGAGAATCCATATTTTTATAAACCATTTTTCCCAACTTCCTTTTCAATTCCATATTTTTTACTTCTCATAATAATGAGAAAGGAAAACAAACAAATAGAATAACATTGCACGCACGAGCAACTGCAATGAAAATGAAACCCATTGCTAATTAGTTTACCTCTCTGTCTTCATTTTGTTTAAACACAATTGTAATCAAATATTTTTGTCTGTGAAAAAGCTTCATCCATAATTATGCCTTTAATATCCCTAAGTAGGTCACATTATAATGAAGCAGCCAGACATTTACCCTGTTATATTATATACTGAATTTGAATTTGCCTTAATATTCTTGGTTCTTATATGTCTAATCTCTGATGTGCAGTTAGAAATTATACACTGCTTACATTTACAGTTTTCTATTTTATTTAAAATATACCTACCATTTTTATTTTACTATAATGACTATAAATTATACGTGTGGATTTCTAACATCCTCAAATTACATATAACAATCTCAGATTTAACAGTTCAATTATCCTGGAAGCCTGATATTAAAGTCATAATGGATAATATAAAAAATTATCTGATTGTTTCAGTTATCTATTGCTGCAAAACAAATTGCCACCAGCATAATGGTGTATTGTAGACATTTTATTATGCATGTGGGTGCTGTGGTTGGCAGTGATGGTTGAGCTGGTTTATGTCAGCTATTTCAGGACATCTACATTCTAAAAACTATAAAGTCTGAAACAAGGCATGCAGCTGGAGCTATCTGAAAGTATCTCTAGTGCTAGGAATCTTGCAGTCCAAGGTCAATCCTGGCCGATGGGAGAGCATATATATATATATATCTTGACCATGAGCTTTCTCTCATTTGATAAGTTTGATGTCTGCATTTCAGTGGGAGCATGTGATAGAACCAGTGGAGTCTGTGTCTTTTAAAACATACAGTGGTTCAGCTGCTGTAAGTTACTAAGCCTGCCCAAAGTCAAGGACACAGAGCCAACTCTCATGCTTGCTGAGGGAGATGTGGGAGGCAGGTACTGTTATAGTCATTTTTGGAAAATGCATCTGCAACACTGTTGCAATTCAGTCTCATTATTTATCACTAGTCCTTGAAACTAGAGATCTTCAAGCTTTCAAAATCATTGTTTTGTAGCTAGTCTTTGTACATAATGGAGAGAACCATTGGGTAGGCCATAAAAAACCAGAATACTGTGAATACAGATGAATTTTAGGAGATTATATTGCAGTTTGTTAGTGGTTAAAAAATAACGTGTCTCCTGGAAGTAGCCCTAGACACACTGTCATTAGAAGAGGTTGGGTGTCGTGTGTGAGAGAGAAATCAGATAAGAATAATGAGACCCATTCAAGCTAGTCAATTGTTCTTCAGTGTGAAGAACAAAGGGAATCTGGCTAGATGTTTGTTCTGAGTGCTGCTCTTTCCCATGGGTATGAACTTGGGCAGGTGCAGACCTTTTTTGAATCTTGGCTTCCTCATGTGTATAAGACAGATAGCTAGCTACAGGTGGCTGGATCATTAGTTGTGAGGTGCAAACAATATAGCCTGTAGAAATATGTTTGGAAAGCTGATGATTATAATGCAGAACAATCTGGAATTCGTGACTGTGTTTCCTACAGAGGTTTGCAGGAGTTTCAGTGATAGAACAGGGTTGATGAGGACATTCAGTAGGCAAAGGAGTGAATGGAGGTAAAATACTTAGGCTGTGATAAACGCTACCAATTATGCAAAGGCAAGATGCTTTCCTTTCTATAGGTTGTCTGTTGGGATCCAGGAGTCCTCTACTGCAGACTGACATCCCTTCATCAGCCCAGTATATTTATATATGTATGCCCTTCTTTCCTCTTCCTTCTCTTCCTCCTCCATCATTGCCCCCATGGCCACTTCCTTAGCCTGTGATTACAGATACATGCCACCATGTCTGGCTATAATTCTTTTTGTGAATTACGCATTTGTGCATACCTCTTCATGGGAAGCTTGATAGTAAGCTCATTCCAGTCATTCCAAGACTTATGTAAAGTTCAACATTTCCATTTTTTGACATGGAATTTGATATTTAAGTCATTCTTTGTGTCTGCCATGATTCTTTCTCTCAGAAATGATAGTCCTCTTCCAGGCCAGACTCCTCAGTATGTAGTACCATGAACATTCACTTATATAAGAGCTGTTACAAATCAGAGTTCTGCAGGCTTTGGCACCTGGCTTCTAACACATGTGCTGTTTTTCAGGTCCTGAAGTTGAACATGGAGGAGTGATGTGAGTATAACAAATGTACGGCCTCTGTTATCAAGTGATTGGCTCACACTCATGTGAGACTGTGTAAGGCAAGTCTATTCAAGGGGACATTACACTAATTTATAAGTCAAAGGAAAGGATGAAGAAGCACCATGAGCTGGATGACAGAGTATAAGTTCAGTATGTGGTCACTTAAAGTGTGCTTACTGGACCATCAGTACCACTTGGGAGCTAGTTAATTATGCAGTACCCTATCCACAATGCCAGCAGGAACATTCAGCCCAAAGAGAACAAATACACAGGGTCAGCTGATCCTATCTACATTAGTGGGGACATGCTCATTCCCTACCTTGGCCTTCAAAAGTTTAGGCTCTTTGGCTTCCAAAACATCTGTCTAGACTACTAGCCTCTTTCTAGATTCTGAGATTTTTGGCTTGCATCTAGAGATATATGATAAGTTTCCCTACAAAGCCTCTGAATTTGGGTGGAGCCATGATCTCAGCATCCTAGGGTCTCCAGCCTGTGGGTGGCCTGTCCTTGAACTTTTCATCTGTTATAAACATGTGACTTCTCTTATATCTCATATTAACTCAGAATCCTGCAGACTTAGAGAACGTCATCTGTAGTCCACCAATACACATTTTCAGGTGTCTACAGTAACATTTGAGAAGCAATGTTGTATAGCAATTTTCAAACTCATCCATATATAATTTTTTTGTGTGGAAAATAAAGAAGCTCATTTGTTCACATTTGACCACTTGGATAAGAGTCTCTGTGAATAGGACCAAGAAGAACTTGAACACTGAGTTAATTCGCAGAATTCAGGGGCTCATGACTGACTTGAACATCTTGCGGAGAATGCTTCTGTGGTGAAGCTGTGACTCCTTATTTTCTTCTGAGACAGGCTCTCACCATGTAGCACAGGCTGGCCTTGGGTTGGTGATCCTCTGCAACCTTGTTTCCAATTTGTAATGGTAACATGAAAAATGATAACCTATGTGCAGAGTTTTCTGCTTTTAATATTTTTCTGAATCATTATTGTAATCTTTTTTTTTCATTTCGAGCAGCATTTTGAAAGTTATTCACCTATATTAAGATTTTCCCCCAAGTATGTGCAAGTGAGTTTTATTTAAAAAGAAGTCTCTTTGCATGCATATTTCATTAGTTTTACATGACATTTAAAGAGCTTGCATAATTTCACAAATTAGGCAACCAGCGTAAGCAAGTTTGGGAACAAACACAATTGGCGCTTCCTAAGGTGCCATAGCTTGCATCTGGAAACATCCCCTAAAATGTCCATGTTAGAGCAGTGGTTCTCAATCTATGGATCGTGAACCTTTGGGGTTAAATGGCCTTTTCACAGGGGTCACCATTGGAAAAAACAGATATTTGTATTACAATTCATAACAGTAGCAAAATTACAGTTATAAAGTATCAAAGAAAATTATTTTTATGGTGGGGAGTCACCACAACATGAGGAACTGTATTTAAGGGTTGAAGCATTAGGAAGGTTGAGAAGCATTGTTAGAGTCTTTTTAGTTTGTTATTACTGGGAGGTGGTGACACCTTAATCTGCAACTGACAGAGAGGGGGAGCTAGGGGGCATCTCCAGGAAGAGATGGAGACCTGGGATAGGGAAGGTGCCCAAGAGTTAATGGTGGTATCTGGAGCCTGGGGAGGCTGCTTCCTCTGACCAGGAAGGAATCTTGGTAGAGCAAAAGGGACAGTAACCCACCCACAAAACTTCTGACCCAAAATTTATCCTGTGTATAAGAAATGCAGGGATTGAAGATGGAGCAGAGATGGAGGGAATGGCTAACCAATAACCAGCACAACTAGAAACTTATCCCATGGGCAAGCACCAATCCCTGACACTATTACTGATTCTCTGTTATGCTTGCAGACAGAAGTATAGGATGGCTGTCCTCTGAGAGGCCCAATCTATCAACTGACTCAGACAGATGTAGACACCCACAGCCAAATAGTGGATGGACCTTGAGGACTGTTATGTAAGAATAGGAGGATGGATTACAGTGCCTAAGGGGATAGGGACTCCACAAGAAGACCAACGGAATCAACTAACCTGGACCCTTAGGACTCTCAGAGACTGAACCACCAACCAAAGAACATACATGGGCTGGACCTCCCCACACATATGTAGAAGACGTGCAGTTTAGTCTTCACGTGGGTCCTGGACAACTGGAGCGGGGGCTGTCCCAAAAGCTGTTGCCCGTATATGGTGGGATATGCTCTTCTAGGTGGTCTGCCTTGTTTGGCCTCAGTGAGAGAAGAAGCACCTAGCTTCACAGAGGCTTGAAATGCCATGATGGGGAGATATCCAGCCCCCCCTCCCCACCTACTCATAGGAGAAGGGGAGGGAGGATGGGGCAAGTATTGTGGGAGGGGTTAACCAGGAGGGGGCAGTGAATGGGATGTACAGTGAATACGTTTAAAAAAAAGTGAACCTGGGGCTCACCTTCAGGTGACAGGAATGCTATCCTTCAAATGAGACCCTGGGACACCCCAGCACTGACGTGAGTGGCTTCCTTTTAGCAGATGTGCTTGCCAAGACGTACTACAAGGGCCAACCAATAATTTAATGAAATATTTATAAAGTGTCTTGGGGATTTGTTATAGCAATAGAAGGCTAACTAACCTAAGGACAGAACTTAATTTTTAAGAACAAAATGCCACTTTTCTTCAGCAGCTCATGTAGACTCCTGCAGAGCAGCTATCCATATAGTTCCTTAGACTAGACAGGCTCAATATGCTTCATTTCTAGCTCTGCACTGCTGCCAAAGGCAAGACTTATTAGAAAAAATATCTCCGTTCTGAAAGGACACAGTCTCCTGCTCACATTTTAAGTTCTAATGGGCTCGTGGTTTTGGTCATTAGCTCCCAACAAATGTAAGGACTTCAAGTCTTTCCATTCTCCTCATTTGCTGGTTGTAAGAAAATATACTTTTCAGCTCATAAAAAATTAAAAACCTAACCTTCAGCTAGAAGTGACAGGAATAGGGAGAAAGCTGAGGAGGGACGAGTGTTCAGGTGTTGCTTGGTTGCAAGGACTACTAGAATTTGGATAAAAGACGGTTAGCTATTTTCAGATGGAATGTGTTCCCCCAAGCAAAATCTAGGCACAATTATAAATTCCTCTCCAAGTCTCTTTGCAAACACAACACTTTGCATGTGTCCTTTTGTGTACTGTCCAAATCAACAATGATGCCTCTGCCAGTTGCTGTGGGTTAAGCTATTATGTGAGCAAATGAAACAGTGACAGAAATAGAAACTCCAATTAAAAGATAATGCTACACCAGATCATTCTTGCTCCACATTCGCTCTGCACACATGCACGCAGTGGTACCCTGAGAACACTAGCTGAGGACGCACAGCACGTTTTAAGGCAGATGAATCTCTTCCCACTCTTTGTAACACAATGAAGCAGCAGTTCATTGTCTTCCCTGAGAACTCATAAGACTTAATATAAATAAAACACGTAGCTATACAATGGTAAATGGGGATATTTGTTTAAATAAACATTCATCCTGAAACACACACACACACACTTACACACACACACTCACACACATTCATGGAAATTGTAGACACCACATATCAAATATTGATGAGCAAACTACTTTATTATGCTGCTCACCAATTAGGGATGTCTTTTTAAATGTATATTAGCAAATACTTATAAACTTTCATTTTGTAACTATATATTTGTCTACTATAAGTTTATAACCACTGAGTAAAACAATATACATTAACTTGTGAGGATACAAATAGACTCGTTTGCAAACAGCCTAGCTCCTTATTATCTTTAAATCTGTCAAGAATGGGCTAGCAAGATGGCAGGTAAGGCACTTCCCTGATGGCAGGTAGATCTAACGACCTAAGGTTGAGACTCAGGACCCACATGATAGAAGGAGAGACCTGAAAGCTGTAAGTTGTCCTTTGACCTCCACAGCCATGCTGTAGGATGCTCTCTGCTAACAAAAGAAACATGTGACCGGGAGTCTAAAAATTTTATATCCATATTCTCACTCAAAACTGCCTAATTCAAGTCTGAGACCAAAACGCAGATACTCTCAAATATCCGTGTTGCATTTCCTAACAGTAAGCTCGAAGATAATTATGCTGAATAAAAGATCTCATATTTGGAAGAGCAATGTGTTTTATCTCAGTGAAAACATCATTATTTTTTACTGTCTCACTATAAAATGTTAAAATATCCAATGTAATAGAAATCAGAGACTGTAGAAAGATTAAAGACTAAGACTGAGCTGTAATTCTAGCATGCAGAAATGATTCCTTTTAACATATCGATCTTTATCACTTTAGATTTTATTGTGGTGCTGGGGGTGAAACCTGGACCTCATGTATACAAAGCTGTGTTCTGCCATTGAGCAGCACCCCGGTTGTCCCTAGATAATCTTTTATGAGCACATTTGTACTTACTTACTAAAATGGATCACACTGTAATATACTTGGTTAAATTTTAATTTCACCAACATAGTATGAGCATTCTTTTGCTAATGAATTTAGATATCTGAATCTTTATTTGAAATCACTGCCCAGTTGTTGAAACTACAAATGGATTTACTTGCTCGGTGTGTCATTTCCCCTTTGACATCTGGATTGTTTCCTAAAGTAAACTCAAAACTAATTGTTCTGGGATGTTTTATGCAGTTAAGTGGTCTTCATTTGTCCATTCAGTGTGTTTGCTTTGAATAAGAAAACTAGACGTTCATTCTAAAGTTTGTTTTTTTTTTTCTACAGAGATTTTCATATGTATGTGGGTATGTATGTGGGTATGTATGTGTGTATGTATGTATGTATGTATGTATGTATGTATGTATGTAATAACAGTTAATGAAAATAGAGGCCATAAATTTAGAAGAGAGCCAGAAATGGCGTATAGGAGGGTTTGAATGGAAGGGGGAGGGGAATAATGCAATTATATTACAATTTTAAAAACAAAAATGTAAAAATATATCTTTGGGGAAGCTGAGGCAAAATAGAATGTTACCTCATGAATACATATTTAAGATACAAGAATAAGCACATAAATATTATAAAAGGACCAGTTGTATCTGATCTGGCATTAGTTATTTAATTTTGCTTGAAAAAATCAGCTCACATGCATTTCTGTGCCCATAGAGGCCCAGAAGAGGATGTCAGATTCCATGGAATTGAAGTAACAGATGCTCACGAATCACCATGTGGGTGCTGAGAATTAGACCCAGGTTTTCCAGACAAGCAGCTAGTGCTCTTAACCACTGAGCCACCCCTCTAACTCCCCCATCCCACCCACTATGACTTTATAGTGTAGAGTACTTTAAGACCAGTTAGCAATAAAAAGGAGTGTGTTATCTATAGATAGCACAATACAGATTAGCATCAAGTAAACTTGTGGTTAGTAAAAAGAAGTCAGATACATGCAACACATACAATGTAGATTAATTTACATACAATTACAGCAACATAAACCCATAGTGACAGAGAGGAGAGGATAGTTGCCCGGGACAAGGGTCTCAGGAGGAGTAGGAGGGGCCCGGGAGGGAGTTTCTGAAAAGCAGGGGAACATATTGGGTAACGGATGTGACTGCTCTTTTGATTGTATTTTAGGAATAGTTTACCGTGTGTGCCTGTCAGAACACATCAAGGCTGCATACTTTAAGCATGTAAATGGGTACATTAACAATATCCAATAAAGCAGCTCAAAATAAAAGAGCTTGAGGACTTATTCGTTCAAAACAGCCAAGAAAATATTGTGCAAGCTTGCATGGAGGAACGGCGACATAAAAACCAGTGCTTCACCGTTGTGCGTTCTATTCTTCCCTTCTATTCTTGTCCTTAATTGAAAGTGGTAAAGCAAAGACATTATTGAAGCAACTCTAATTATTTTTTTTTCTGGATTAGTCTCTAGCAAATTAAGAAAGAGAAGCTGAGAAAGCCATTCCAGGCTTGAAATAACACCACAGGATCTATCCCCCGAGACTCCCTCGGCTACAGAAGCGTAAGCCCTTCAGTGGCATTCATCTTGAGCAGTGAAGACAACTCCCTGGTCACATAGAGATGGACTTTAGGAAGATGTTCCTTCCTCTCCCACTGTTGGCACGTTTCTCTCTCTCACTCTTCTGGTTTTAATTAAATGTCACAGCCAAAAAGTGGTTATAGAAACAAATAGCCAGGAAGATTTCTGTTAACTCCATCCATCCTTTAAGATGCAAGTCTACTGGGTCTTCTCCATAGTGATTTTCTTCTCTTCTTCTGCCTTGGTGGTCCTCTGTGGTATGTAGTCTTGTTATAACATATAAATGAGTTCATGAACTATGTTGCTTTCCATTACTTTCATTTTGCATAAAGGTCATGGTGATGCTCTTGACCTTTCAAACCATATGTTTTTTTGCTTTGAAAATGTCTTTCCCATTTCCAGACTTTATTTTTAGCACCCCATGAACTCTAGAAGTTTATTGATAGATTTGGCCCACAATAGGCTTTGGGCTTGAGAGTAATATGGCAAATTTTCTCTCAAGTATCTTTTAATTTCACTCTTGGCCTCAAGTATGTCAGATGGTTGGCTAAAGCCTCCCTACACAATTGGAGGCTGATAGGCTCAGAAGCCTACCTCTACATCTCTGTGAGGGGAAGTTTCCATCAAGGTTGTTCTTCCCATGCAGGCCACAAGCAGTTGGGTATTAAACATCTTCCAGGAGGTCACTCAGTAAATGAGTGATGGTAGAGGCTTCAGGAACATTTGAGCTCCTTCTTGCCTCAGGTCAGCTGGCTTTGAGGTTACTACATGCCTTCTTGGACTCTCCTATGGGATGCAGGCCCACTTGTCCATTTTATAGGTGTTCTATTTCATAACCTTTCTAAGCTGCCCTTATTCCTGTATATTACTTCTGCACTTCCAGATGCAGGAACTTCCCATAAAGCACCAGCTTTCAACTGTGCTCATGGTCTGCTCCTCAAAAGGCTCATCAGATACCAAGACTTTGCACTGGAGTCCAAGGGAAGCTTGACTCAGTGTGCAACTCAATGCCTGTCATAGACTCTCCTTTCATAGGATTGAGAACATGCTAGGGCCCCACCTAGTGTAAAATGCAGAAGAGTTGCAGGCTGCCTTCTTACAGTTCTTCCTTTCCAGAGTGTCTTGGCTGCCTGAGCAGATAAACACATTTTCTGCTTCACCAGGATTCAGGAGAGATCACCCTTTCAGGAGATGTGTGAAGAAACTACAAAGGTTTTTGTAACTGGTGATGCCAGCAAGGGCAATGTCTCTTGGCCTACTATAGAATTCTCTATCATGTAAATCTTCCTGGTCCCACGGTTAGACCTTGGCACCCAGGGAGCAGGGAAACATGGCATGGGTAGCATAGAATGCTGAGCTGTGGATTCTCTTCTCAACGCACAGATTTTTTGCGGCTGTAAGAAGTGGTCACCGGTCAAGTCATTCCAAAATGCAGACAAAAAACTGTGGTTAGCACCCAGGTTATCAGGATGAAAGTCTCTCTACCCCAGAAAGTATTTATGCCTTGATACTTGTGAGAGGATCTCTTTTGTTGATGGCAAAAAGAACTCTGATGATGTGATCTAAGTTGCAGATGTTGAGATGTGGAATAATACTTTGTTAATCGGATCAACAGAACATGTACCCAATCCAAAAAGTCTGAATTTTGTCAGCAATAAGATGAACAAGGAGGTTGGGCCATGTTGACTTCTCTGGCTCATATTACCACTGAAGGCTATACTGATTTCTGGAGTCTGTGGTGTAACCTGAAGCCATTGATATCTATAGACCCTGCTCCTGCTGGGAGGGCATATTGATATGAGCAGTCTGTACTGCTACCTGAAGCCACGGAGATATCCGGGTCTGGGCTGTCACTTTGAGTCATGTCTGGGTCCATGCTCCTACTGAAGCCAGGGTCTGTGTTAATGTTTGTGGTCCATGTTACCTCCAAAGGCCATGGAGATGTGTATGGTCTGTGCTACTGCCTGACGCCATGTTGATGTCCCTGGATTGTGCTGCTGACAGGGGCCATACTGGTCTGAGTGACACTGCTGATACAAGAAACCATGTGGAGGCCCATAATCAATGCTTCCTCTGACTGGGAAGAGCAAGGAGGCTACTTTTGCCATGATATTGATGACTGCAGATGCACAGATGGACATGGAAGGCTTCTCTGATTATCCCTACCTTGACCCAACCTCACTCCACAAAAAAGGTAAGAGCCTAGACAGAAAGCCACTGAAGAGAATGCTTAAAAAGTGTGATGGGGGCCAGGCAGTGGTGGTGCATGCCTTTAATCTCAGCACTTGGGAGGCAGAGGCAGGCGGATTTCTGAGTTCGAGGCCAACCTGGTCTACAGAGTGAGTTCCAGGACAGCCAGGGCTGCAAAGAGAAACCTGTCTTGAAAAAACAAACAAACAAAAAAGTGTGATGGGATGCTGAAGAATAGCTGTTCACAGTAGATGGCCTATGGCTGGGGTATAGGAGGAGAAGGACCCAGTTTCTATTTCAAGGGTAGGTTATGGGAGAGTTTGACCATGCTCCAGTGAATACATAGATAACACAAGCTGGACTTATTTATATTTTGTTTGTCTTTCCATTTTTTATTCTTATTTTTATTTTTACTTCATTTTGGGGTGGCGTATATCACAAAGGTGGGAGGGCAGACATGGGAGGCCTGAGAAGTGAGTGTGACATGGGTGCCTGATGTGAAAATCCTAGCATATCAATAAAAGTTTTATGTTTAAAAAACAAAAACCCAAAGATGAGCAAAGAAATGGGTGCTCTTCTAGATCCAGCAGTGAGAAACACAGCCCTGACAACACCAAGGTTCTCTTGCCAAGAACCAACTTCCATTTCTGACTTAGAGAGCTTCCATATAACATGTTTATTCTTATACCTCTTATTTTATTGTTATTATGGAAATGATACAAAATGAGTACACTGTCATTCAAAGTTTCTTTGCATGCTTCATGGTATCCTAAAGGTAGTTGGTGACCCTCCTCAGTGGATTACAAAATGATAAATACTGCCAAAGCTCTCATTGGGTTCTGTGAGGCAGAGGACAAAGACAGAGCCCCAAGCATCTGAGATGGAGCTGGTGAGTCTCTCAGAATTGATGGCTCTAAATGGCTAATACCCAAACCCACCCTACATTTGTCTTATCTTATCTGTCTCTCTGTCTGTCTGTCTGTCTGTCTGTTTTTTTCGTTGACTTAAAAGTTTGTCTAGAAAGGTTGCTGGTGGTTCCAGGTGGTTATTTAGGCAGTGACTTTGGGAAAATCTTAGTAAGGCTCTAGAGTTTCTTCTATATATTTTTTTTCTTTTTCTCATTACAAGGCAACATTATTTATTTATTTTTAAAATAATTTATTTATCTATTTTTAATAATGTACATTGGTGATTTGACTGCATGTATGTCTGAGTCAGATCCCGTGGTACAGGAGTTACAAACAGTTGAAAGCTGCCATATGGATGCTGGGAATTGAACACAGATCCCCGGAAAGAGTAGCCAGGGTTATTAACCACTGAGCCATCTCTCCAACCCCTGACATTTATTTTTAGCAAAATATAATAAAAGAAAAACCATAACATCAAAGTTGGACAGAGCAAACCAGCAGAAGGAAAAGAGTCCAAGAGAAGGCTCAAGAATCAGAGAAATATTCATTGACATACTCAGGAGTTCTGTAAGAATACTGAACTGAAAGCTGTAATACATACACAGAGGACCTGGGGCAGACCCGTGCAGGCCCTATACTTGCTGCTCAGCTCTGTGAGTTTTTATGAGCTTTGTTCAGTTGATTCAGAGGGCCTTGTTCTCACTGTGTCCTCCGTCTCCTCTGGCTCTTACACTTTTCCACCTCCTCTTATGTGGGGTTTCCTGTGCTATGAGGAGAGAGATCTGACGGAGACATTCCATTTAGAACTGTGTGTTCCAAGGTCTTCCTTTATGCATAATGTCCGGCTGTAGGTCTCTGTTTTTCCCAACTGCTGCAGGACGAACCTTCTCTGGTAATAGCTGAATAAGACACTGATCTATGAGTATTGCAGGCTATCATTAGGAGTCAGTTTATCACTACCTTTTTTTTTAAAGAGCAGTGATATTTGGTTTTACCCCAGGTCTCTGGGATATCTAGTCCCTGTTTCTTGGTTACCCAAGCAGTATCAGTATCTGTCTTATGGAGTGGGCCTTAATTCAAAATAGACATTGGCTGGCTACTTCCGCAGTTCTGTGGCACCATTGCCTTAGTATATTTTGTAGACAGAATAGCTCCATTCATAATAGCCAGAAATCGGAAACAACATAGATGTCCCTCAGCAGAAGAATGGATAAAGGAAGTGAACATTTGTACATTTATACATTAGAGCATTACTCAGCTGTTAAAAAAAGGACATCATAAAATTTGTAAGCAAATGGATGGAACTAGAAAAATCATCTTGAGTGAGGTAACCCAGACCCAGAAAGATAAATATGGTATGTATTTACTTATATGTGGATGTTAGCCATTAAATAAATGGCAAAGAAGCTACAATATGTAGTCCCAGAGAGGTAAGATATAGAGGAAGGGACTCAGGGGACACATGGATCTCTCTGGGAGAGGGGAGTAGAATGTATTTTATGGGTGGAGTGAGGGTGAGGGGATGGGAATGAAAAGATCAGGTAGGGAAGAAGAAGGGACACAGTGTTGAGGTGTTGAGGGAGGGGATGTTGGGAGAGACATCTAGAATTAAGGTTGGTATGGAAACCTAGTGCAGTAGAAACTTCCTAAAGTATACAAGGATAATCCTAATGAAGTCCCCAAATAATGAGAGACACAGAGTCCCAACCAGACATCTCTTTTCAACAAATGAAGCTTCCAATACTAGAACTGGTTTAGATCCAGTTGAATTTTTGGCCAAAGGGGTTCTATGGAAATCCCCAAACAAACCAGGCTGTTGTGAAGACAACAGGTTGCTCTCTACAAACTGAAAGCAAGGCTCCACTGTGGTAGATAAGACCCACACACATCACTGGACATGAATAGGTGGAGCTGGTGCCTATATAGAGCCTTCAGTCTTACATTCTAGTCTCTTTGGTATGGGAAGGTACTCTGCAGGCTACCAAGAAAGAAACAGAAATGGAGTTTCTTCTATCATTTCACACCTGTTATTTTCCAGATGTCAAAGCAGAACAGAGAGGGCTGCTTGAGCAATGGGACTTTCCTCGTCTCTAGTGTATTTGACATGCTGCCTGGCTCTTAGAACTCAGAGTTGTTAGAAATAGTCCCCACCTTTCACTTGACAGCAAGGAGACCCAAGATGCTAAGAGGCTGAGGAGAGCATTTATTAACCTGAGACGGTGATGAGAAGGGTCATTCATACCTTACTCGAAACCATGCAATTCTATTTGAGCATATTATATCATTTTAGAATTTTAAAAAGTAAGGTTTGCATTTGGTTTTATTTAAGTATCTTCTTTAAAAAAATTAATTTAGAGATGTGTAGGTGTCTTCATTTTCTCAGGCACTGGAGGGCTTATTTTTAAATGGTTTTTGTTTCTCCTAGAGATGGCAGTTTTTAAAGAAGACTCTGGTTCCTTCTGTTGTCTGAATGTTCTTTATCTGACTTTTATTATTTTTCTTCTTGATCATTTGGTGACAGAGAAAAGAGAGCTAAATATCATGCAAAACTTACAATAAACAATTTACAACAAATAACCTGACAAACTTATTTCAGAAATCATGTTATTGATATCATATAAATTTAGTTTCTTGTATCTGCTTTTGCAAATAGAAATCTTTATTAGTTTCTTAGTGTCTCATTTTTATCACAAGAAATGATTTTGTCTTTAAAGTCTGTCTTGTTTGACATGAATACATGTCCACCTATTCTTTTTCTTTAACTGGATTTTCGTTTGAGACAACACCTCTCTATGTAGCCTTGGCTGGCCTGGGATTTCCTATTAGGCCAAGATATTAGAAGTCACAGAGATTCACCTGCCACTGCCTCCAGAGTGCTGGGATTGAAGGAATACACCACCACACCAGCCTTCTTTTTCTAGTGTTTACACAAAATCTCATGTCATTTATTTTAAATGTTTGTAAATGTCATTTGTTTGACCTTTTAATGGTTGCTGGATGTAATTTTTCTTTGACATTCATACATGGCTATACATTCTGATCCGTCCCCCACCCTGTCTTATCCTTCCCTAACTTAACAGCTTCCCCTCCTCCCAACAAACTTTTCCCACTTCCATGTTTTTTTCTTTTGTTTGTGTTTTGTGTCTCAGTAAGTTTAACAGTGTTACTCACACATGAATGGATATATAAATACTTACTAGAGCAGGGGCAAGTCACCAGTGTCTAACCACTGAAGTCAGTGACTCCTTCTCCCACAGCAGCCGCACCTACCAATTAGGCTGCAAGGTTTTATCAAAAGCTTATATTGCTTGTGATTGCAGCTATATTTAGGTTCACATTTGTATTGTACTGTTTTTGTATTTTCTCTTAGTTTACTTTGCATTTTTAGACTTCTTTTGGATCACATCCATGTGTCACTAGTTCACTTTTATCTGCTCTTGTGCTGGAAATCATCTATCATATTCATTCGACATATTTCTACCATTTAAGTGATCACGCTAGCCATTTTGCTCTGCATATTTTAAATATTTACTGACGTATCATTTACAAGAAGAACTGTGTACATGCCGTCAGTGCAGCACTTCCTGGGTGCTCACAGCATGAACCCCATGTGTAGCTGGCATCAAGGTCAGTAGACGAACACTCCACTAAAGAAAGCACCCTAATGTACCCTAGCAGACAGCACACACATGTGAATTTAACAAGTACTGTATTCAGTATCACCTTTATGCTTCTTCTGAATGAATTAGGATCATAGAGTGTATTTTTTTTTATCACTGGTCTCTGTCTCCTGGCTTCCATGCTCTCCTCAAAGATTCTTTGTTATGCCTTACTTTCGCCATCCCACATTTGCCATGATGTATTTACTGCTTCCTTACCATTCCTTCTTGCATCTTTGAGTTTGTAGACATCTGCTTTGTTCCCTTTAAACTTCCAGTAGTCTGTTGACAGAAATGCCCCCATGTTGTTTGTCTTTTATCTTCCCTTCTGTCACCACTTCCTAGCTTCTATGCTGACACTTATCTGTCTTTTGGCACTCTGGAAACTTTATTACATAGCCTGTTTCTTCCATTCTTGCTGGCATAGCTGCTGGTGGCCATTGCCTTTTTTGCTAGTTATTTCTTAGAGCCTTATTTTTTTTTAAAGGAAGCCTGAGTAAATGCAGTTTTACCAGGTTATTGCTACACATATGTGTCCTTATTTATGCTGATTTGGATGCATATGCCTTATGAATCTGAGGATAGATTTTGAAGATTAATTCTTTCACCATTCTAGGAATTTCTTAGCTGTTATCAGTTTGGTTGTAGCTTCTAACCCTTTTTTCCTCTGTATATCACTCATGCTGTTTTACCTGTCATCGTGTAAGCCTACGTCTTCTCTCTGCCAGAACTCGTATATCTCTGTGTGGGCATTGCTCTCAGGTCCATTTGCCTTTTCTGAGCTGCCATCTCAGATGTATCAAATCTGCTATTTCTTCCATCCACTGAATTTCTAATTTTATATGACAGTTTCTTCTCAGGTTCTCTATTGTTCTTTTTATAAAAACTCATTGGTCAATTTTGGAGTGTGTTCTAGTTCTTTGCCATTCCTTTCAGCTATCCACTTATGCAGCCTATCTATTTCATTCTCTGTGTGTTAATGTCAGGATCTATAAGTCTTGCCTTTCTGAATATCTTATGTGCTGTTTTTGCTTGTTCTCCTTCACAGCGCCACACTTCATGTGTTTGTTGTGATAGTCATGTGATGTGTGACATTCCAGCCAGTGATGGGCTACATATAACACAATAAGATTTTAATGCAGTAGAAATCTCACATTGCCTAGTGATATCATAGCTATTGAGATGTCATAGCACATGCATTATCCATGTGCTCAGGAAGATGATGGTGTAAGTACTCCAACCTGCCATTGTATAAAAGTACAGCAGTGCAATTATGTGCTGTTCTCTTGAGAGGCAAATGCAGAGGCAGAGGCAGAGAGGCAGAGAGGCAGAGAGGCAGAGAGGCAGAGAGGCAGAGAGGCAGAGAGGCAGAGAGGCAGAGAGGCAGAGAGAGGCAGAGAGGCAGAGAGGCAGAGAGGCAGAGAGGCAGAGAGGCAGAGAGAGAGAGGCAGAGAGAGAGGCAGAGAGAGAGGCAGAGAGGCAGAGGAGAGGCAGAGAGGCAGAGGAGAGGCAGAGAGGCAGAGAGGCAGGGGCAGGGGCAGGGGCAGAGAGGCAGGGGCAGGTGCAGGGGAAGGGGCAGAGAGGCAGAGGCAGGGGCAGGGGCAGAGGCAGAGGGGCAGAGGCAGAGGGTTCTTTGTGAGTTTGAGGCCAGCCTGGTCTATATTGTGAGTTCTAAGACAGCCAGAGCTACATAGTGAGACTATGTCTTAAAACAAAGCAAAACAAAACAAAACAAAAACAAAAAAGAAAAACATGAATATGCTACCCATTTGTATATTTATCATTTTATGCTTTTTATTACTGTTTTAATGTATACTTCTGGTTATTAAAAAGTTTACTGTCAAGTAGTGATCTCTGTTGTGTTGGAAGCAGTCTTGCAAGTTTACTATTTGTCTTAGTCACATTTTAAGGCTGAGTTAAATCATTGACTTTTACCTTCTAGGTCTTAGCAAAGGCAGCCTAATGTTTTCACAACATGATATTTTCAAATGATGTGTTTCCTGGAATATACCTCATCATTAAGTGATCTGTGACTATATTTGATTGTGAACTTTCATTTCTTAACCATTCTCTCTGGAATGTTTTGACAGGCTTCCCCAAAGCGTGCATGTTTGTTTCTCCCAACTGCGGGAGTACTTCTAACTCTACAACACTTTCATCTACAATTCCAAGGCTTTGATTATTTCAGGATGTGGATCAATAAATTTATGTGCCTGATGTTTACTGGTAGTTCTGGTTATAGATTTTTATGTAAGATTGTTGAAAAATTTATTATTTTAAGGTTCTTCTTGTTACCAAGACAAAGACATGAAGTATGAGTGGTCAGTCCTTTGCTGGAGGTTCCCTTGTCTACATCTGAGAGTGCAAGCTGCAATGGAGTTCAGCTTCATGTTGAATATTTCTTCAAGATACCCTAGTTAATGGCAAAGATTGTCTTCTACTTCCAACCATATATCTCACTAAACCTCTTAACTACTTCCAGTATTGCTTCTTAGTTTTTCCCCTTAGAGAATTCCCTAATATTGGTAACCAGCAAGTTTAACCAGATCTTTTAAATCTATTATTGTGTGATACATGTATTATTGACTAGTGTTTCTTCTAATGTTTTACTACACCACGTGGAAAAATGAAACCTTTTTTGTCCTATCAACCTCTGCTACACTGTGTGTGACCTGGTACATTTTCATTTTGGACAACTGGAATGTAATGCAGCTGCAGAACTCTGGGAGATGGTAAAAACTGTCTAAGATACTACCAATGAGGTTTGAAAAACTGAGTTTTTAAAAACAATCCACTCCATGTTTGTCAGTATTTGTGAACTGCATCAAAGGCACTGATTCTGGGGGCTTGTGCACAGGTTAGGGAAATTTCCTAGGCAGAGAACCACTGAAATTTGCTTTTGGTATATAGGGGACAGTACTGAGAAACTATGGAAGGGATGTTCATAGCAATACTGTAAGATATTGGGTGGCTTGATTACTGTGAACCTTCATCTTGGAAATCATAAGATGGGGTTTCTTGTACTCAGCAATTCATGGTCACGTAGAAAGAGATAACTAGGTAAATCAAGCAGAATAGTCGTCAGTACCACTAAAGCTCAGAGAAGCTGCCAAGTGCTATGGTCATTTTATCCTATATTTCTTTGGAAGTAGAGAAATCACCAAACCCTCTGTAAAATCAAGGATGGAGAAAAAGAGAGGAGAGGAGAGCATTGGGCCCAATGCTCTGATTCATGTGCTCTTGTAGAACAGACCTGACAGTAATTGGCTTTAGCCTTTTGGATTCTGCTCATAACAGTTGTCTCACTACAGTGCCTTTTAAAGGTCAGAGCCTTCTGGAGTTTTCCAGAAGTAGTCATGAGAAGCAATAAGAAGAATGCTTTCCTCTTCCCTAAGACATAACTTGGCATAAATGTTAGGCAACCCTGCTTCAGTTGCTCATCTAATCTCATAGGAGAACTTTGTATAAAATCAAGAAGATAATGAAGGCAATTGGCCTCTATTTTCAATAGTATCATTTGATTGAAGAAGCTCTGTAGGCTAATTTTGGAAGTTGGGTCAAAGCATTTGCTTATAGAAGGGTAAATATAAGTGTGAATCTGGAGATTAAAGGTCATATGATATCATAGATTCCAGCATTATTATCTCCTAAGTGGTGTTGAATTTTCCCTGTCTTCTCAGTGAGGAACATAGGAACATAAACAGGGGGAGCAGACTGTCATACAAATGCCAAGACCCCCCAAAATGAGACAGTATTTGCTGCAAGGTGGTGATTTACCTCAAGTTAGGCATAAGTTACTACATGTTCAAAGGTGTCAGTTTCCATGGCAAGCAAGACCTGAATGACAAAGATTATTTCTGAGATACTTAATGCGATTTTCATTACACATAAGCAGCATGCAGTGAATGCACCATTTTTTTGTTTTGTTTTGAGTTTTCTAATAACATAATTCTTGGAGCTTGTCTTCGTCATCAGAGAAAGGCTGCATTCTTTTTTCACTGTGCTTTTACAATTTTGGTGCGCTCCAGCTAAGCCTCTGATTTACTATTTATGGGTGTTTCCAATCTTTCTAGATCAAAACCTATGATATAGTAATTAATTGTGGGCACACATTATTTTGTACTTGGGGAAATGAGTGTGCACAGTCTTTTTAGAACTTGAAAGATCTTGGTGAACTGAAAGTTAAGTGCACTTGTAATTGAATGAATTTTGGCAAATGTCCCTCCACAGAGACTTTACCTACTGTCTTTGATGCCAGAAGTACATTAGAGAACTCATTTTCTACCTATTCGCCAATGCAATGTGTTATCCAGTTATCCAATCTTTCTATTTAGTGAAAGGAAAGCAGAAAAGTTAATTTTTATGTATTTCTTTCATTATAAATAAAATTGAGCAAGTTTTCTGATATCTAAGAGGCATGCATGAATTGTGAGTGACTTTTGTTTCTTAGGCTGTGATATATATATATATATATATATATATATATATATATATGAATGATACTTGAATGTAGAACTCAAAGAGTTGTGTCTGGGGAAAACTGAAGCTAATGTTTTAAGCAAGTGATCTCCTGGTTGTTCAAGGTTTGAACATTAAGGACATAGAGCTCATGGGTGTAGACATGACTATTTTGGGGGAAAATACCAACATAATAATGATGTGAATGTCAAAGAACAACAAAAAGAGATGACCTTCCCTTAACTCCTTCACTGGGGTCCCCATGCTCAGTTTGATGGTTGACTTGCAAACATCTGCATCTGTATTGTTCATGTTCTGGCAGAGCCTATCAGGAGACAGCTATATCAGGCTCCTGTCAGTAAGCATTTCTCGGCATCAACAATGGTGCCTGGGTTTGATGTCTGCATATGGGATGGATCCCCAGCTGCATGTAAAGCAGAGAATTACCTTATCTGGCATCAATGGGAGGGGAGGTTCTTGGTACTGTCAACACTTGATGCCCCAGCGTAGGGGAATGGTAGATTGGTGAGGCATGAGTGGATGGTTGGGTGGGTGGAGGAGCACCCTAATAGAAGCAGGGGGAGGGGGAAGGGATAGAGGGATAACATTTAAAATATAAATAAATAAAATAACCAATGGATAAAAAGAAGAGATGACCTTACAGAATAGTTAACCAGCATAGAACTAATATTCAGAACATCATAGACAGAACTAAACAAATCAAATTCTGAAAGGAAAAGCAATTTAATCAATAAATGGGCACAGGCATAGAACAGATACTTCTCAAAAGAGAAAAACACATGTCAGCTTTAGTACCTATAAGGTTTAACATCTTTAATATCCAAAAAACACAAATCAAAACAACAAGATTCTGGTTGCCCCAGTAAGAGTGTCTATAATATGAGAAACACACACATGCGTACACACACAGACACACACACACACACACCAAACACTGAACAGGATATGAGATATGAGGTACTACATACTATTACCAAAGCAAATAAAAGATCACTACAGAAATGCCACATCTTCTAGCTACATCTCTTCTGGGAAGAAAGTATTTAGAAATCACAGAATAAAGATACCCGAAAGCCCATGTTTATTGCAATACTGTTTGTATTAGCTGTTTTGAAATCGTCTGAGATGCCCATCAACTGATGAATAGAAGAAAGCATGATATGTGAAAATTAAAGAATATTAATCAACTATAAAGGAGAATGAATTTGGACTGATAACATGGTTTAGCAGGTAAGAATGTTTGTTGTGCAATTATGGTAACTTGAATTCAGACACTAGTACCCAAGTAACACTGAAGTAACAAACACTCAAGCTGTGTGTGGCTGTTTGTTTTCCTTTAACCCCAGCACTGTGGAAGGTGGAGAAAGGATGGTCTCTGAAGCTCCTAGCTCTAGGTTCCTTGAGAAATGATGTCTTTAAGAAGTAAAGCAATCAAGCAGATAGTAACAGAGCAGGATGCTTGCATCACATACACATGCTCACACTCATAAGTTGTGTACATTTGCACACACATAGAGAAATACAGAGATATATAGACAGATGTGAATATGCGTTCCACACACACATGTAATACAAACAGAAAGAGAGATTGCGGGAGAAGGGAGGAGAGAGAACCTGACATATTTTCAGGATGTGGAAATCATCACTTTCCATCGCTTTTATTCATGCCAAATTTAGAAAGTGAACTCTCAAATATTTCCTTCCATTCTTGGAATCTAGAGAAAAACCAAGAAAATAAAGACGGAACTAATCATTCAGGAGGAGGAGGAAGCTGAGAGAATTGTAGAGGGGAATGGGAAGCAGATATGATCAAGAACATTATAACATGTGGAGAAGTCTCACAATGAAGACCATTATTTTATGCAATTGATTGATGTAGGATAATAAAAATCTAAAAGGTGATGTTGGATATGTACATTTAATGATACATAACACACACTTATAATATAGCATGAAAGGAAAATATTGTTAAGATTTACTGACATGCAGACATGTTCTCAGAAAAGATAAATATAATGGCCGATAATTTTTAAAAAGTGTTTAACATTCTTAACCATCAGAGAAATGCCACCTAAAGCCACTTTGACTTGCCATCTAGCCTCAGTCCAAAATGGCTAAGACTAAAAGAAATCCAAATGATAACAAATGCTTGTGAGATTTCAAGGAAAGGGGAACATTTACTCAGTGCTGATGGGAATGTAAACTAGTGTAAATCTATTTCAGTACGAAGAAATCTCAAAAACTAAAAATAGAAATATCGTATCACTCAGCTATATAACCCAGACACATACCCAAAACACTCTATGTTCCACCACAGAGGTACTGCATACCTTGGCTATGCTATTACTGTAGTGTTTATAATATTAAGGGACGGGAACTAGCCCAGATGTCTATGAACAGGTGGATGGATAATGAAAATGTAGCATACAAATGCAGTGGAATTTTATTAACTCTCTTCAGTAAAGAAAATAAATTTTGAAACCAGGCATGATGCTGCATGTCTTTCACCCCAGCATTCAGGTGGATCTCTGAGTTTGATACCAGCATGGTCTACACAGTGAGTTCTAGGACAGCCAGGGCTATGTAGAGAAACCCTGTCTCACACCTCCCCCCAAAAGTAAAAGAACATAAAACTTGAAGAAAAAGTATGAATTTGAAATGTTTTTTATTAAACAAGGCGACCTAGACTCATAAAGACAAAAGAATTACTTTTCTTTCTCATGTGGCACTTACTGTTACTATTTGCATGTATGTAAGTAAGGAAGTGTGGTAGTTGGTTGGTATAGACTATAAAACTGGATAGGAGGTCGGGAGGGGTGAACAGTGGGAGGGAGAAAGATCACATGCAACCTGAAATAAGAACTGAGGCTACTTAGGGTGAGAAGTCACAAAAGGCATGGGAGAAAGAGTAGAGAGAAGGAACACTGAAATCAATTTTACTTGAAACAGGCCATGGTGACTTATGGCACTTAGATTCAAGTAAAACAATACAGATGTGTCTGTAGACATGGGATTAGAGGAAATACGTGAGAAGTTGATCATGGTTATTTCTGGATAGCACATGACACCTACTTCATGCTTCTCTGTATTTATGAACTAATGTCAATTATTAATTTGAAAAATAAAAACTAATTCATTTTTAAAATACATTCTATCTTAGTGACAGACAGTCAGAAAATAAATATATTGAAGAGGAGAGTATTAGATTAAGCATCAAGAGATCTACTTGTTAGTATCTATCTATCTATCTATCTATCATCTATCTATCTATCATCTATCTATCATCTATCTATCATCTATCTATCTATCTATCTATCATCTATCTATCAATCATCTTTTTGCATCTTTCATCTCTACCATCTGTTGTGGGAAATAATAAATAACTGCATCATCCTGTGCTTATTCCCTGCTGCTCTCCGCCCGTCATTTCACCGCCTCTCGGCTAACCCCATGCAGTTACTGATCACGGTTCCTTGCTGTGGGTTCTATTCACATTCCCAGCTATCCACCCTCTGTGGTCAGCATTCCCAAATCCCAGTAACCTGAGAAAATCAAAACTCTAGAAGCTTATAAATAACCAGTCAGATTTGTATATCAATAAATTCTCAGTTCATAAGATGCCACACAATAATTTCTGAGCCAATTGATACTGATACAAGCTGCACACTTAGATTAGACAAGTTATCTCAACTATTCTATCTTTTATGATATTTATAGCAACCTGTGGCTATTTAAAGCCACACAGAATCTGAATTGTCTTCCTCTTGCTCCAGCTTCCTTCTTTCTCTTCTGTTTCTGTCTCTGAAAACCTTAGCTCCACCTCCCTTTTCCCGGTCCAGTCACAGGCTCCTTGTTGTATTAATATTTAAATTGATTGGACAGGAAAAATTCTGCTACATCCATCTGTCTATTTTTCATATCTATCTATCTATCTATCTATCTATCCATCCATCTATCTATCTATCAATCTATCTATCTATCTATCCATCCATCTATCTATCTATTATCTACCTATCATCTATCTACCTATGTACTTACCTATATACCTATTTATCTATATGCTATCTAAATATCAATCATTGATCATCTGTCTATGTATCTATCTATATACCTATCATCTATCTATATTCTCTTCAGTCCAATTACCTACTATCATGTATGTATGTATGTATGTATGTGTGTGTATGTATGTATGTATGTAGTTATCTAGCTATCTAGCTGTCTTCATCATCTACCAGCCTTCTGTCAGCCTATTTAACACTTTCATATATCTTTCAGCGTATTCATCTATCCATTAGCTATCATCCTATCTAAAAATCTACCTTTCTCTTTGCTTATTATCTATGTATTGTCATCGATCTAAATATCTATCATCTATTATTCATCTATTTATCTACCAATAATCTATCATTTGTCAGTCTATTTATTGTTCATCTGTCAACTACCTATCATATACTAATCAGTATATCTCTAATCTATCTAGCTACACACCTATTTTTATCTTTCACTCTTCAACCTGAGGTACTGTACATATTAATGGGAACACAATTGGTATTCATTATATGTACACGTTGTATAGTGTTTCAATTGGATTATGCATATCCATTTCCTTGAATATTTCATTGTGTAAATCCTTTCTTTCTGCTCTTTAAAACTCACAGTACAAAAGTGCTTTCTAGGATTTCTCCCTTGTGAAATGTTATCCCAGAACTTTTTGCTCCTGAGTGTACCCTGAAGGAGATCCATTTTTCAGTTCTGGATCTTCTATTGTTATGCTCTGAGACATTGGTATGATTGTTCAGTTTTTCTGGGGTTCCAAATTCATGTTTTATAAAATAGAAAAATTGAAAAAGTTTTAAAAATATATTTTCGGCTTTAATATATTTCTTATATGTTGAGGTGAAAGACTCCCAAACTGGTGCTGATTATTTACGGACAAGTGCTTGTGCACTGAATTGCTGATCAAGGGGCTCTGTGCATCCGTTGTTCCTCATGTAAATGCATTGTCTGTGAATTGTATTGGTGTGCAAGGCAAAGCAAAAGTCTTCACACTGAGTAATTATCTCTTTAAGGTTTATTGAGAGAGGTTACCTTGGTAACAAGAAATCAAACCTACCTACTTCATCTTAGGGGTCGGAACAAGGTTTTCCATGTAATCTTCATTTCTGTTCTCCAGGAACAAGCTGTGAAGAGAGCTCGGTGAGAATATTCAAGTATCAGTAGCAAGCAGCTTCTTGTCATAGACTCAGTGCTTCACACTGTTGTCTTGTCATTTTATACAGGCGGGCTTGCTCCTTGAGCGAAGGACAATGCTGGAGGCTTACCGATAGCATTACTTCTTTAGCACATCCCTCTTGTCACAGAAGATGTGACAGGTACCATCCACTGAATGCTCATTATGTGGGAGCACAGTGCTGCTGGTGTGCAGACCACATCTGTAGCTTTTTGTAACAACCCAGTGTTTTGGGTTTCTTTGCTTTGTAATAAATACTCTAAACTTGTCAGCACACACACTTTACGATTCTTCAGGTTGGCAGGGACCAGCTCAGCCAAAAGTATGTTCTGATTTCAGTTAGGCTTGCTCATGTGTCTGCAATCAGCAGCTAAATTGAGTAAGCTCCGGTTTGTTGAGGACAGCCTCATCTGGAATAGGGCAGTTTTGTTTCCTGTGGTCTCTCATCATCTGTCCATCAGGCTAATGTGGACTTGCATGACAATCGCAGGATACTCAAGTGGCAACAGGTGGTCTTCCAATATTCGAGTATTTTGTGTGTATCATGTTTGCTAATGCCCCCCTTAGATAAAGGCAGGGGTGGTAGAAAGCAAGCAATGTAGGAGGCAGGGAGAGTTAAACACTTTTGTAGTCACCTTACACAACCAACATTTCTCCTGACATTGTCATATGGTCCTGTTTAAAAATTTTGGCCTGGTGGAAGTCATAAGATCAGGCTCTTTGATTTTCTGAAGTTTGGTAGTTTTCAGGGCAAACTATTTTGTCAGCGCTAGATCTTTGGTACCTTGGACAGCTCTAATACAACATGGCCCTTAGGGCTCTGGAGTTTCTGTGATTCCTTGTTAATGCTGCTGATCATAACACCTATTCACCTCTAGGGCACACTTCTAAGAACCTCAGACCTACAGTGTAGGTAGAGATAGGTGGTATGGTGTTACTGATGAGGAGATTCAAGGTTAGGAGTTCCTAATCCAGATGTCATTCCATGTCAGCATTTGCTTCAAGGAATATTCCAGCCGTGAAGACTCCATGCCATGTATTTCCCCTCTCACTTCACAGTAGGTTAGCTCTTCAAGCACTGCAGAACAACACAGAAACTTGCTCTACTTTTTCTTTCAAACTAGGAACACACAGTGTTCCCCATACAGCCTCCCACACACTTCACTGAACTGTCAAGGGAAATAGTGTGCTGGAAACTGCTTCAAGCTGGGGTGAAGTCTGGGACAAGACTGTACTTTGAATCTCCCTGTCTTTGCTTTGGACTCTAAGTCTATAAGATTCTTCAGGCTCGAGGCTATATCTGGCAACATCTGCCTGGAGAGATGAGCCAGAAGTGGATTAGTAATAACATTATCAGTGAGACACTTGCAAGCTTCTGCTGAATAGTTTTTAATCAACACTCTTGATATCCCTTCTCAGGGCTAGGGGAAAACAAAAGTAGAAGAGACAGGCTGTATTCAAAGCACCAGGAGGTTTCAAAGGCAGGATAAATTCAGCCAACTAGAAATTAACTTCAAACAAAAGCATAATTTTATATTGCCATTGGCTTACCTGAGAAACACAGCACCCCTTCAACCCATAATAAGGTTTGTTTATTTCCTGTGTTGATGAGTGCTGCAGGTATATAAATACAGTCATTGCAATCATCTCCTGGTTAGCCCTGGATTAGAGACAGGGGATGGAGCAACTGAGACGAGCTGCTCTTCTAAATTGATCATCTCCCAGGAATTCTGCCAGAAATACCTGAGTAACCACAATCTCAGGTTCCTGGGATCTGGCTAACATGGAGTATGGAGCTGAAGATGGTACACAGGAATCCTTTCACAGCCTACCTGCTCACTTTATAAATGAAGAAACAGAGCTTTGGAAATGGAACAAGGCTAGTGAAGTTACTTTATTTGCTGATGTTGCTTCATTTTACTGCCTTTACTGAGACTAGTGAAGAAGAGAGAATAGTAGGCATAAATGATTACTGAGTACCCATGTCACACCCAGAACTTATTATGGAGATGAGGGAAAGTCTCAGGATGCCTGAGTCATCTCCAGTCACAGTGGCATTACTTTTAACATACACAACTAACCCCCCTTCTCCTATACTTCATCCTTGTCCATACCCTCTGACCTAGACATCACATCTCATAGCTTGTGTCTAGCCTTTCTCCTCCCAGTTATGTTTCAAGGAGTCATTGTCCATACTATTGGCCAAAGGACCTTCCTACAAACATTGTGGTATATTGACTCACTCATCTTTGATTAATGATCTCTTATAACTACTTAGATCCAAACTTCTGCTCATCATTTGAGTTTGTCCTCAGTGTGGACTATTTGTCCACTCTTATACTTCAGAGTTGAGCTTAAGCTCCCCCCATTCCAAGGGTGAGGTCTGGAACAGACTATACTTTGGTCCTCTTTATCCTTCACTTTCTTATGATTTTGTATTGATGTTTCTTTAGCTGAGAATTTTTCTCTCATTATTTACCTGGTGAAAACATCCTCTATGAAGCCCTGGCCTAGATGTCATGATCAGTAAAGACCAAGAGGTCAAGTTTATGATTGTGTACAAACTTGGCACAAGGGGAAAGACAGGGTAAGAAGTGATTTGCCATGGTCTTAGTTGATTTTTAGGTATTTGTCTTGATGAGTGATCAATCCTTTGAGCCATCTGTGTGTACTCTTTTACTCTATTCTCAACATTCAACATTCAACCCAGGTCCTGAGGTATTAGCTTTTAAATAACAAAAACTCTATCTTCACCTATGCATGCATGCATGAATTTGCATACTTGAAGATTGATAACTTAGGTTCATTGAATAGCAGAAAACTTTAAGTATATTATCCAACCATTTAGAATGGGCATTCTTTGACAGTGTTTGTCAACAAGTTCTTTAAAGGACTGTGCTTCCCAGTTTCCAGGATACCTATGTATACATAAAAGAATATAAAATAAGTTCATGTGATATACAGGTGAAGAAAAATAATAATATGCTCATTGAGGTGGGTTTCTTGTTATCAATTCTCTTCAAGGGAAACTTGGTAACACTAAGTTTAAGTCATTTTAAGACATAACACATTCATGTTGTTAGCAAAGCTGAGCTGCCTTGCCAATTATGTTTTGCAGTCATCGAGGAATCTAGGGAAAAAGACATACCTCTCCAACAATGCATAACTATGAAGTAAATCAGCATCCATGTAAATTAAATGCTAACTAGATCTCATTGTTAGAGCTAGACTCTTCCCAGGTGCTCTCATTTCATGGAAAGAATACAGTGCAGACAAACTCATTCTTCATACATCTCATTTTAGGAAGCTTAAGAGAAAGGGATGCCAGAGGACACTGTAACAAAGGTTTACTCTCTTTGTGGAACAAAAGAACTAGAGGCTTATACTGACTTGGGGGCTCACACCTTAGCTCTGCGGATTGCTATTTAATAATATATCAAAATGAAGGATGCTTTCAGGTGGAAGCTTTAAGTAATGCTGGGTCATCTCCTGAACATTTTTATAGGAATCATATTCAGGAAGGAAATAGCATCATTTTTGAAAGCCAACAAGAAATTGTGTGAAAGGCTGTTCTCATGGGTCATGTTTCCTAAAAGACAGAGCCCAAGGAGAGATTTCATATGCAAATATATATGAAAGAACTAACCTCCAAAGGACACAGAGAAGGAAAGACTAGAGTCCTGACTTGAAGTAAGTGGGGTTGGCTTCCACACTTTCACACCATTGGTTAGGTTCAGCATGAGGCTTCCATGGAGCAAGGGGAAGTCCAAATGACTCCCAGCTCTCTGTACTTGTTGTCTATCTGTTCTATGTGAGTGTAGTATGGCTATCATAAGCCTAGAGAGTCTTCTGAAGCCAGATAAGATAAAGTCCATGAGAAGCCAAATACTTGGCAACCCAAACCAGAGACTCCCAAAATAGGTAAAATGGGGTTTGCATGTGTGATATGATTGTACTCTGTCATGGTTAGTTTCATGTGTTAACTTGTGGGTGCCTATATATGATCAAATAAAAATCTAGATGTTTGTGTATTTTGTTTTGGATGAGCTTAACATTTAAAACAGTGTGTTTTCAGTAAGGCAGATATGAGTAGTGCCTCCCAAGCAAGATATATATATATATATATATATATATATATATATATATATATATATATATATATATGTTAGGAGCTTGACTAGAAACATTAGGTCCTTGTGGACTTTGGATGTGTTGACTTTCAGATCGGAGTGAAAACTTCAGCTCTCCTGAGTTCCTAGCTTAACTCTCGCTGCAGCTCTTGGGATTTACCTGCAGCCGCAATCAATCACCCAGTTACTTGTAATTGATTCTCTTTCTCCTTTCTCCATCTTTCTCTCTCTCTCTGTCTCTCTCTGTCTCTGCTTCTCTCTGTCTCTCTGTCTCTCTCTCTGTCTCTCTCTGTCTCTGTCTCTGTCTCTCTCTTTTGTCTCTGTGTGTGTGTGTGTGTGTTGTGTGTGTATTCAAGTGCTCTCTACAACAGCTTTTAAGACTGAGTTCCTCACTGTACCTAGAGTTCACCAATTGCAGTAGGTTTAGTGGCCAGCAAATTCCAGAATACTCCTGTATCCATCTAATTCCGAAGTGCTGGGTTGCTGGTCCTCAGGTCCTCATGCTATGCAGTAATCGATATATGACTGAGCCATATCTCAGTGCTCTCTCTCTCTCTCTCTCTCTCTCTCTCTCTCTGCCTCCCTCCCTCCCTCCATCCCCCCCTCTCTCTCTCTCTCACACACACACACACACACACACACACACACACACACACATACACACACACACTAACCTTCAATTTGGTTTTAAAAGAATGGATCATTTTATTCTGAAGATCCAGACACAGTGGTTTCTTACACGGTCAGGATATTCTAAAATCCTTTGGATGCAAACTGCAGAGTGTAATGCAAGCACTCCCTAGACAGACAGAATATGGGGACTAGAATGAGACAACAAGGGAGGCTGGCCAGAAAAAAACTTGGTAATTCAACAACATGGAGTTTAGTGTCTTGAATTTGCCCTGTCACTCTTTGATCTCATTGGTTCTCACTGAACCCTCATTCCTTCAAGGTCATGGCATTGGCTCATTAAGGGACTCCAAAATAAAGTGATGGATATGTCTCTTTACTCTCCAGCCACATGGGAATGACTAGGACGGTATGAGTAGTGACAGGAAGTTCAGATTCGGAGAATGAAGCCAGAAAGAGTCCTGAGACAGAAATGTGGGTGCTGCTTAAACTAGAATTGATGGGTGACTGAACTCTTAAGCTGAGAATTTCCGGTTCTACCCTCTAGGATATGGGCAGTCAAATTTGAAGGGGTGATGGAATCCATGATAGTAACACAGGATTGTAATCACAGAACACAGGAGGGAAGGCTGAGGCAGGAACATTAGGAGTTTGAAGCTAGCTTGAGTTGCATTGTGAGACCCTGTCCCCCCAACAAACAAACAAACAAACAAACAAACAAAAAAACAATTCTCAACAAAACAAAACAAGCAAGCAAACAATAAAGAAAAATTCCCCAGGCCAACTGTCATGATAGCTATATGTACAAGTAAAGGTAACTCTGAACCACGGTCTGTGTAGTCAGGTCAAAGGACAATCTTACCAAAGGGAAGACCTCTTCATTGTTTTGATACCATATACATCAGGCTAGCTGGCCTGCTCCAGAGCATCCAGGAATTCTCCTATCCCCACTCTCATCTTGTAGTAGGATTCCTGGACTTAACAGATGTATGCTGTGTACCCAGTTTTACATGGCTTGTCGGGATGCCAACTGAGGACCACAAGCTTTCATAGTGCTTCCCATGCTAAGTAGTATCCTTAGCTTAAAATGGCTCAATTCTGATTTTACAATGTTTGAAGGGTCCACAGAACTTCACATTTGAGATTTATTCTGTTAGACATATAAGTCTAAATAGAATATCTTTGGTTATAGGTTCAAATCTGGAGGTTACAGGTGTTAGGTAACAGTTTATTTATTCAATGACTGTTTGTTAGAAATGATCTATATGGCAGGCCCTGTCTCAGACATTGGGGATATACTGGTAAAGAAAACAAAAAAAAGTTTTGTTATATTGATTGTAATATCTGATACAGAAGAAACGGATAATAAAAAAGGTGACAGGTGGTGTCGGAAGGTGAAGAGGAAAAGCACTGCAGGAGAATAGATAAGTTGGGGTATGAAAGTAATTTTAGAAAAAGATGGCTGTCACTGAGCAGGTGATGTTGAGAGGAAGCAATGGTGTGATCTCTGAGGCTCACAGGAGAGGTGACAAAAAGCACAGACACTGTTAGGTGGAAATACACAGAACATACTTGGCTACCAAGGAAATCCATAAGGATCGAACAGCAGTAAACAGTAGAAATCAATAGTTAAATATGAGGTCAGGGAAAAACAAGGAGCCAAATGCAATAAGAAAATACCAGTCATTGTTAATTTCTTGGCCTTTATCCCAAATAAGGCAAGATTTGATATATGAAATGACCTGGGCTGGTTGCTGTGATGGAAGTCACAAGTTGGGGCTAAGGCAGAAATGAAGATAAGATTCCCACATGGAAGGCAGTTGCAATGATATTGGTGAGTGCTGGTAGTAGCCTGGGCTAGGGAGATGATGAGGAGACAGCAGGTACACAGATACTGGATATATTTTAAAGGCAAAGCTAAGAGAAGTCACTGGCAGCTTGAAGGGAGAAAAGATGAATCAAACATTTCAATCTGAGCAAAATGGAAGGATGGCTGAGAAAAATTAAGAAGACTTTTTCTTTTAGAGAAATAGAGGATCAAAAGGCAAATTTTGAATATTTGAGTCAAGGTTTGATATGCTCATTATTCATCAAAGTATAGAGAGATGGCTTGAAGTCCAAAGTAGAGATAGCGTGGTAGAAAATGTTATTCTGCAACCGGCATTAAAGCTGTGTAATAAACTGAAGCTATCAAGGGATGAAGTCCACATAGAAGATTATGCCCATGGATGTATACAAGGTAATCCAATGGAGTATGAGAAAACAGTGTAGACAAAGCTGTGGAGTGTGGGAACTTAGAGCAGCAGAGGAAATGCAGGAGCCAGTGTAGTAAACCAAGGGCCTATGATGTTTATCATCATTGCCCTTCATTTAGAATCATTGAGCACACAAGACTCTGGGCATATCTGTGAGAATCTTTCCAGAAAGGTTTAGCTGAGGAAAGAAAGACCCATTCTGAATGTAAGTTGTATCATCCAATGGGCTGGAATTCCTGAACTGAATGAAAAATCAAACGAAAGCCAGTTTGACAAAAACATCCACCTCTCTCTGCTTCCTGACTATGACCATGGTGTGATCAGTTACGTTATGCTCCCATCATCCTGCTTTCTCTGTCATGAGAAACTGTATTCCTTAAACTGTCTGCTAGCTATTGGAATCAATAACAAAGAACACATGCAAAACCAGAGGAATGGGAAGGTAGAATTATCTACCATCATTATATACATTATTGCTTTGTATGGTTATTTATTATAACATCAAAAACCCTCTAAAACTTAGTGATTTAAATTGGCAATGACATATATGCTTCTCTTGTATCTATAAACGTTATACCTACATGGGCACTGCTCATCTCTGTTCTATAGTCACATCTTGGGAAGGCTCAGAGCTTAGAACAGGAACCATGACTGTTGCTGATGCTGTCTGCTGGCTTGGATTTGAGCTGTAGTATCATATGGAGCATCTACATGTGGCCTTGTCCTGATACCTGTTCATATAACATGGTGGTAAGTGTGAAGTGTTGACTTCTAAAAGAGTGACGACCAGGGATTGCTTTCTGTGATCCAGCCTTGGATGGCACACAGAGTCACTTTGCTCTACTTTAGTCATTGAAACAGAGACAAAAGCCCACCCAGATAAAGAATGGGAAGATAGACTCCAAGTTCTTCAATGCCTTAATGTGGTATTCTTGCTAGTTTTATTTGCTAGTATTATTTGAAAGGAGGGAAGCTCAACTGAGAAAATGCCTCAGTAAAATCCACTTATAGGGTATTTTCTTAATTAGTGATTGATGGGGGAGGGCCCATCCCATTGTGGGTGATGCTATTCCTGGACTGGCAGTTCTGGATTCTATAAGAAAGCAGCCTATGAAAGCTATGAAGAGTACGCCAGTAAGCAACACCTCTCCATGACCTCTGCATCAGCTCCTGCCTCCAGGTCCCTGCCCTGCTTGAATTTCTATCCTGACTTTCTTTGGTGATGAACAGAGATACAGAAGTGAAAGCCAAATGAACCACTTCCTCTACAAGTTGCTCTGGTCATAGTATTTCATCACAGAAATAGAAATCTTAATTAAGACATATGGGAATGGTAAATCCAGGAAGAGTATGTGAAAACAAAGATCTTGTGTCCGGTATTTTTTATTTTTTATTTTTGGGGGGGGGGGGGAGATGTTGTTGAAAGTAAAATTTATCACATATCTTGATAAATTTGGTACAATCTAGGAACTGCTCTCAGGGATGCAAACCTGGAAATAAATCAGTTGCTAGCTATTTATATCAACAAACGGATGTATAAGATAGCAATGTCCTTTTTGTTACTTACAGTGAGAAGAAAATGTCATTGACATAGACTCCCCAAACTCACTGTGCCTCCTGTGTACTTGACTGACATGAGACCGGAAACGCTTTAGCAATTGAGGTAATTCCAATAACGACTTGTATAGCAGTCATTTAAAATGCACTTGAGTTTGTGTCATGCCACAGGACTGTGAGTTATTGAAATCCACTAACTGAGCCTTTCGGGGTCTTTCTCAATATTTCTCTCTGGCTTTTCTTCTTGTGTTCCTTCATCGGCTGGCCAGGTGCACTTTTCAAATGTAGCTCTGCCTTAATACCTTCAGGTGATTGTTTGCAAAACCTCTATAGATGCCCAAATCAGAAGATGTTTAAGTTCCTTACAGAAAATGACATTGCATTTACATATAGTATGCACATATTCCCACATACATTTAATTGATCTGAATTATTTAGCATAACTAGCATGAAGTGAATCTATGCAAATAGTTGTTATATTGTATTATTTAAAGAAAGGCAACAAAATAGCTGTGTCCAATAGAGGAGCACCTTAAAATTATTTTATAGTTTCTGTACAATATATAGTATTTTATATTAATTTATTATTGTACTTTGTTAATCTTTGCCCCTACTATGAATACATCTTTTTTTCATGAGTACTTTTGCATAGTTGACTGAATTCACAGATGTGGAACTTGCAGATACAGAGGATGACTGCATTTTTCTTTGAGTGTGTGGTCCAGGCAGCCTCCTTTGTCTGGCTTACTGAAGGAAAGACAAGTGAAAATGTGCAGTTTTTCAACAATGAGGTATTACAGTTCACCTCTCAGAAAATAGTTTTAATTCTTTTCATCCCCTAGTCCTTGTGGGAGAGTGGACAGCAGATAGTGACCAAAGAATCCATGGCAGTTCAGGTGAGCAAAGGTGGTTTGTATTAAGATGACTTTGGTTAAAGGAGTTAAAAAGTATGGCATGGGATATAATTCGAGGATTGAGCTCCCAGGATCTGACAGATTGCGTATGGGAGATATTTAGGGAGGATTAAGAGATCTCAGGATGGTATAGCAAACCCTGCTAGTGTTCACCAGGTTGGCCCACAATCCCAGGCTGTTGTTATTGCTGGCTTCTTATAACGTTCAATGTCTCTTTCTCTGGAAGATTGATGTGGGTTAATGAAGTCCATAGACATGGCATGTTCTGATAGGAGAAGTTTGTCAGTGGTGACTCACTTATACGTGGCTGCCAAAGCCAGACCCCTTGCCTTGCAGTGGGACAACTCTGAGTTGTTCACCTACCAAAGCTCCTTGCTGCATCTGGCTGAAGCCAAGTCATAGCCACGTTAATATCTTTCTCACACTCCCTGTCCTGCTTTAGCTCACCTTGCCCATTTTCCCTGAAGCCTGGGAGCCTTGTCATAATCCATCATTTGAACAGGACTTTCCATCACAAAGCCATGCTTTGAAGAATCCCCACCTAAGAGAGATTATGTCTCTCCCACCCTAGCAAAGGGCAAAGAGATCTTGCTGGTGGTGTTCTTAAATCAGTCAGGAGTAGAGAAGATGGTATTCCTTTGTTCACCCTAACTTGACACTTGAATTGTTGGCCAAAGGTGTTTTATATCTAGGATTCATAAAAATCAAGTCAAATCAAATCAAATCCAGGCAGAGCAGCTCGCAAGGATTAAGAAAGACAAAGTCCTGTGGGCTACAATGCCACCCACAGACCTGTCTTCCAGTGGACAGCACAGATGAGCCATAGAAACCTGCTTACCAGCATACCATGCAGCTTGGATGGAGGATGTCACCAAGAGGCTCATCAGCCCAGTGGCTTGCCTGCAGCTAGAGCCACCACAATGTGGGGGTATATGGTGGTCAGATGGGAGAGAAAAAGAAGTGGAGCAGCTTGAGCATTGTAAAGAAAGATGGAACTGGATATCTGAGGGGAGATAGGAGTAACCTGCTGTAAGTGGCCAGCTCTGCCACCTGGGGCTTTGGTGAGGTCCCAGCCTAAGCTGCTGCTGAGGTCCATAGCTGTGTCAGTGGGTATGCAGTAGCAGAGGTCAGTGTCAGTGTTCATGGCTCATATTACCAGTAAAGAACATGAAGATGTTCCTGGTTGGGGCAGTCTCCAGGGAACATCTGGATGTCCAGAAGCTGTGTAGAACTGGCCCTGCCCCTTATTGGATGCTGCACTCTGGAGAGGTGGCACCATCCTTCACCACTGGCAGCACTTGGGAGAGTGGGCCCTGCATCTTTCCTGGGCAGCACAGTGGAGCTGGCCCTGATGGCAAAAACATGGATGAGCCGCTCTGAGGGTGTGAGTGCAGGAGAGCTGACCCTACCTCCTGTTGATGCAGATAAGGGAGAGCTGGTGGGCTGACCAGCTCTGCCACCACCTGTGCCCAAATTCAGGGCTCTGAGATGGCCCACCCTCAAATTCTTATCATATACAAATGGTTGGGATGTGTGAAAGGCCCAGTCCCACAGTTTCAAAGCTGCAAGATCTCCATGACACAGGGCAACAGATAACTGGGGAGAATCTCAATGAAGATCCAACATTGATGGTGTCACAGATCATGAACCAGATCAAAGACTCATTGCAATGAACATTTGCAAGTGAAAATGTGTGGGTAGAGAGATACACTGTGGGTCACACTGTGACACACTACAGCTTCAGTAACAAGATGTTTTCTATGCTTTTCTTTTTCTGTAATTGTTTGTGTTTTTTTTTTCCTGAGGGAGGTTGCAAGGGAAAGGTGTGGATATTAGAGGTCAGAATGATGAGTGGGAATCGGGTGCGTGATGTGAAACTCAGAAAAAATCAATAAAAACTTTTTAAAAAAAGAAACAACGATAGATTATGGTTTCTGACTTTGAGTAACTAGACAAATAGCAGTGATGTTTACTGAGATAGAAAGCACCAGAGAATAAACAGGGTTGTGGGAGGACCATGTGGGGAATTCAGCTTTTATTTGTTATATTTGAGATGCCTCTTGGACATCTGATGGAGATAGCAAATAGATAGCTGAGTATTAGATTCTCTAATCTAAAGGAGAGATCTGGACTGTAGGCTTGAGACTCAAGTAAAAGTATATCATCTAGATCGTAAAACTAAGACACACATCACCTAAACAGTGATATTAATTTATTACTTGAACTCTAAACAGGAGTTATTTAAGCCAAGGAATAGAAGTCAGAGTGTTCTGAGCAGGAGAAACAAGTGTGAGGTCTGTGTCATTTCTTATTGATGTTAGAGGCAGGAACATTCTGAAACCATTGATTCCAGATGCATCATTTTATCTGTCTCAGAGGCCAGCCTTTTTTTTTTTATTTCCCAAGTCAATGAATTTAGAAGGTATTTGTTGTTAAGTTTTACCTCACCTCTGTTTTTCTTTTGGTTATTTTGTTGTTGTTGTTTAGGTAGAATTTTTCTATCTATCTATCTATCTATCTATCTATCTATCTATCTATCTATCTATCAATCATTAGGTAGCCTTATATTTAAAAAGATACACATGTCAAAGAGTTTGTGATTTTTATGTCATAAAATGTCACTGGGGAGCAGAGAAATTGCCCATAGAAAATGAATATGATTCAGAGTTGGGGCCAGTTGAGTTATTAGAAACACATGATAAATTTGATTATGAAGTTTTAAAGGAGATCCTAAAGAGGAAGAATTAAAAGAAAGTGAAAGTGAGAGAGAGAGTTGTTTTTTAAAATTGAGGTTAACACCCTGTGAGGGAAGGGTGGTGATGATGCAGAAAGCAAATATTGAGTTAGAAAGAGGATTGCGGCTCTGGGCTGGAGCAGACACAGAGTCGGTCTGCTCCTGTCCTGTTGAGAAACTGAATCCTGAGTCATCCAGGAGCCACTGCACTCAGAGCAGCTGGTAAGAACTCCATCTCACTCCCTAAACCCCAGAGATAGATCGGGGAGCCAGGGACATCCAGGGCACAGCAGCTACCCAAACCCCGCCCCTCCGGAATTCCACTTCCCTTCTGCCCCTGCCTGGTCCTCTGGGCTGGAGCAGACACAGAGTCGGTCTGCTCCTGTCCTGTTGAGAAACTGAATCCTGAGTCATCCAGGAGCCACTGCACTCAGAGCAGCTGGAGCCACTGCACTCAGAGCAGCTGAAACTGAATCCTGAGTCATCGAGGACCCACTGCACTCAGAGCAGAAGGATTTCCAGATCCAAGAGGTGGCCTGAGTCCCAGGAGTTCTTCCACCCAGGAGATTAGGAGCGTAAGACCACAGAGACCTCTGGACCCTGAGGAGCTCTGCAATAAGCAAGATAACTGGAAATACAGACTCCAGTTTTACACAGTGAGGGCAGGTACCACTAGAGTTAACCAGATGGCGAAAGGCAAGCGCAAGAACATAAGCAACGGAAACCAAAGTTTCTTGGCATCATCAGTGCCCAGTTCTCCCAATATAGCAAGCCCTGAACACCCCATCACACCTGAAAAGCAGGATTCAGAATTAAAATCACTTCTCATGATGATGATAGAGGATTATAAGAAGGAATTAAGTAACTCCCTTAAAGAAATACAGGAGAGTACAAGTAAACAGATAGAAGCCCTTAAAGAGGAATCACAGAAATCCCTTAAAGAAATGGAAGAAAACACAAAGAAGGAATTAAACAAAAACATTCAGGATCTGAAACTAGAAATAGAAACAATAAAGAAAGTTCAAAGGGAGACAACCATGGAGATAGAAAACCTAAGAAAGAGATCAGGAGTCACAGATGCAAGCATCACCAACCGAATACAAGAGATAGAAGAGAGAATCTCAAATGCAGAAGATACGGTGGAAAATATTGACACAGTTGTCAAAGAAAATGCAAAATGCAAAAAACTCCTAACTCAAAACATCCAGGAAATCCAGGACACAATGAGAAGACCAAACCTAAGGATAATAGGTATAGATGAGAATGAAGATTCTCAACTTAAAGGGCCAGTAAATATCTTCAACAAAATTATTGAGGAAAACTTCCCTAACCTGAAGAACAAGATGCCCATAAACATACAAGAAGCCTACAGAACACCAAATAGACTAGACCAGAAAAGAAATACCTCCCGTCACATAATAATCAAAACATCAGATGCACAAAACAAAGAAAAAATACTAAAAGCAGTAAGGGAAAAAGGTCAAGTAACATATAAAGGCAGACCTATAAGAATTACACCAGACTTCTCACCAGAGACTATAAAAGCCAGAAGAGCCTGGACTGACATCATACAGACCCTAAGAGAACACAATTGCCAGCCCAGATTACTATACCCAGCAAAACTCTCAATCACTATAGATGGTGAAACCAAGATATTCCATGACAAAACCAAATTTGCACAATATCTTCCCAGAAACCCAGCACTTCAAAGGATAATTGATGGAAAATGCCAACACAAGGAGGGAAACTACAACCTAGAAAAAGCAAGTAAGTAATCTTCCAACAACCCCAAAAGAAGATACAAACATAACTTTACCTCTAATAACAAAAATAACAGGAAGCAACAATCATTTTTCCTTAATATCTCTTAACATCAATGGTCTCAATTCCCCAATAAAAAGACGCAGACTATCAGACTGGATACACAAACAAGACCCAGAATTTTGCTGCATACAAGAAACGCACCTCAGTGACAAAGACAGACACTACCTCAGAATAAAAGGGTGGAAAACAATTTTTCAAGCCAATGGTCCCAAGAAACAAGCTGGAGTAGCCATTCTAATATCAAATAAAATCGACTTTCATCCAAAATTAATCAAAAAAGATAAGGAAGGACACTTCATACTCATCAAAGTAAAAATCTACCAAAGTGAACTCTCAATTCTGAACATCTATACCCCAAACACAAGGGCACCTACATACATAAAAGAAACTTTACTAAAGCTCAAAACACACATTACACCTCACACAATAATAGTGGGGGATTTCAACACCCCACTGTCCGCAATGGACAGATCATGGAAACAGAAACTAAACAGAGACACTTTGAAATTAACAGAAGTTATGAACCAAATGGACTTAACAGACATCTATAGAACATTTCATCCTAAAACAAAAGAATATACCTTTTTCTCAGCACCTCATGGTACCTTCTCCAAAATAGACCATATAATTGGTCACAAAACAGGCCTCTACAGATACAAAAAGATTGAAATAATCCCTTGCATCTTATCAGATCACCACGGACTAAGACTGGTCTTTAATAATGACAAAACCAATGGAAATCCCACGTGCACATGGAAACTGAACAACTCTCTACTGAATGATGACTTGGTCAAGGAAGAAATAAAGAAAGAAATAAAAGACTTTTTAGAATTCAATGAAAATGAGGACACATCCTACCAAAACTCGTGGGACTCCATGAAGGCAGTGCTAAGAGGAAAGCTCATAGCTCTAAGTGCCTACAAAAAGAAACTGGAAAGAGCACACACTAACAAGTTGACTGCACAACTAAAAGCTCTAGAACAAAAAGAAGCAAATACACCCAGGAGGAGTAGAAGGCAGGAAATAATCAAACTCAGGGCTGAAATCAACCAAATAGAAACAGAAAGAACAATACAAAATATCAATAAAACCAGGAGTTGGTTCTTTGAGAAAATCAACAAGATAGATAAACCCTTAGCCAGATTAACCAGAGGGCACAGAGACAGTATCCAAATTAATAAAATCAGAACTGAAAAGGGAGACATAACAACAGAAACTGAAGAAATTCAAAAAATCATCAGATCTTACTACAAAGGCCTATACTCAACAAAACTGGAAAACCTGGATGAAATGGACAATTTCCTAGACAGATACCAGGTACCGGAGTTAAACCAGGAGCAGATAAACCATCTAAATAGTCCCATAACCCCTCAGGAAATAGCAGCAGTCATCAAAAGCCTCCCCACTAAAAAAAGCCCAGGACCAGATGGTTTTAGTGCTGAATTCTATCAGACCTTCAAGGAAGACCTAATACCAATTCTCTTCAAACTATTCCACAAAATAGAGACAGAAGGAACACTACCCAATTCGTTCTGTGAAGCTACAATTACACTCATACCCAAACCCCACAAGGACCCGACAAAGAAAGAGAACTTCAGACCAATCTCCCTTATGAACATCGATGCAAAAATACTCAATAAAATTCTAGCAAACCGAATCCAAGACCACATCAAAACAATCATCCATCATGATCAAGTAGGTTTTATCCCAGGAATGCAGGGATGGTTCAATATTCGGAAATCCATCAATGTAATCCACTATATAAACAAACTTAAAGAAAAAAACCACATGATCATCTCACTAGATGCTGAGAAAGCATTTGACAAAATTCAACATCCCTTCATGATAAAAGTCTTGGAAAGATCAGGAATTCAAGGCCCCTACCTAAACATAGTAAAAGCAATTTACAGCAAACCAGTAGCCAACATCAAGCTAAATGGAGAGAAACTTGAAGCAATCCCACTAAGATCAGGGACTAGACAAGGTTGCCCACTCTCCCCCTACCTATTCAATATAGTACTAGAAGTCTTAGCCAGAGCAATTAGACAGCAAAAAGAAGTCAAAGGGATACAAATAGGAAAGGAAGAAGTCAAAATATCGCTATTTGCAGATGATATGATAGTATACTTAAGTGACCCCCAAACTTCCACCAGAGAACTCCTAAACCTGATAAACAACTTCAGCAAAGTGGCTGGTTATAAAATCAACTCAAACAAATCAGTAGCCTTCCTCTACATGAAAGATAAACAGACTGAAAAAGAAATTAGGGAAATGACACCCTTCACAATAGTTGCAAATAATATAAAATACCTTGGTGTGAATCTAACCAAGCAAGTGAAAGACCTCTATGACAAGAACTTCAAGTCTCTGAAGAAAGAAATTGAAGAAGATCTCAGAAGATGGAAAGATCTCCCATGCTCATGGATTGGCAGGATTAATATAATAAAAATGGCCATCTTGCCAAAAGCAATCTACAGATTCAATGCAATCCCCATTAAAATCCCAACTCAATTCTTCACAGAGTTAGAAAAGGAATTTCTCAAATTCATATGGAATAACAAAAAACCCAGGATAGCGAAAACTATTCTCAACAATAAAAGAACTTCGGGAGGAATCACCATCCCTGACCTCAAGCTGTACTACAGAGCAATAGTGATAAAAACTACCTGGTATTGGTACAGAGACAGGCAGGAAGATCAATGGAATAGAATTGAAGACCCAGAAATGAACCCACACACTTATGGTCACTTGATCTTTGACAAAGGAGCTAAAACTGTCCAGTGGAAAAAGGACAGCATTTTCAACAAATGGTGCTGGTTCAACTGGAAGACAACATGTAGAAGAATGAAAATTGATCCATTCTTATCCCCTTGTACAAAGCTCAAGTCTAAGTGGATAAAGGACCTCCACATAAAACCAGATACACTGAAACTAATAGAAGAGAAGGTGAGGAAAAGCCTCGAATACTTGGGCACAGGGGAAAAGTTCCTGAACAGAACTCCAATGGCATATGCTCTAAGATCGAGAATTGACAAATGGGACTTCATAAAATTGCAAAGTTTCTGTAAGGCAAAGGACACTGTCAATAGGACAAAACGACAACCAACAAATTGGGAAAAGATCTTTACCAATCCTTCATCTGATAGAGGGCTAATATCCAATATATACAAAGAACTCAAGAAATTAGACTCCAGACAACCAAATTACCCTATTAAAAAATGGGGTATAGAGCTTAGCAAAGAATTTTCAGCGGAAGAAACTCGAATGGCCGAGAAGCATCTAAAGAAAATGTTCAGCATCCTTAGTCGTCAGGGAAATGCAAATCAAAACAACCCTGAGATTCCATCTCACACCAGTCAGAATGGCTAAGATTAAAAACTCAGGTGATAGTAGATGCTGGCGAGGGTGTGGAGAAAGAGGAACACTCCTCCATTGTTGGTGGGACTGCAAGATGGTGCAACCACTTTGGAAATCAGTCTGGCGGTTCCTCAGAAAATTGGACATAGCATTACCCGAGGATCCAGCTATACCACTCCTAGGCATATACCCAGAAGATGCTCGAACATATAATAAGGACATATGCTCAACTATGTTCATAGCAGCCTTATTTATAATAGCCAGGAGCTGGAAAGAACCCAGATGTCCTTCAACTGAGGAATGGATTCAAAAAATGTGGTATATTTACACAATGGAGTATTACTCAGCTATTAAAAACAATGAATTCGAGAGGTTCCTAGGTAAATGGATGGAACTAGAAATTATCATCCTGAGTGAGGTAAGCCAATCACAAAAGAAGACACATGGTATTCACTCACTGATTATTGGATATTAGCCTAGAACCTTGAAATGCCCAAGATGCAACTCACAGGCCACATGAAGCCCATAAAGAAGGAAGACCAAGTGAGGGTGATTCGGTCCTTCTTAGAAGGAGCAACAAAATACTCAAGGGAGCAAATATGGAGACAAAGTGAGGGACAGAAACTGAAGGAGGGGCCGTCTCAAGACCACTCCACCTGAGTATCTATCCCATGTGCAATCACCACAGGTAGATGCTGATGTGGAAGACAGGAAGTGCATGCTGATAAGAGCCTGATATGGATATCTCCTCAGAGGCCTTCAAGAGTCAGACATATTCAGAGGCAGATGCTCACAACTAGCCATTGAACTGATCATGGGGTTCTCAATAGAGGAGTTAGAGTGAAGACTGAAGGAGCTGAAAGGGTTTGTGGCACCATGAGGAGAGCAACAATACCAACCAACCACAGCTCCCAGGGTCTAAACCACCAGCCTGGGAGCACTTAGGGGGGGATCCAGGGCTTCAGCTGAATATGTAAAAGTGGAGGGCCCTGCTGGGCATAGGTGGAAGAAGAGAACCTTGACCTCATGAAGGCTGGATGCCCCAGGGGGTGGGAATTTTGAGGGTGGGGAGGTGGGAGTGGGGGGGGTAGATAGAGGTTACATCCACAGAGAAGAAGGAGGAGGGGCGAGGGGATTGGGGGTTCCGAGGGGGTGGTGGGGGATGGGGTAAGGGGACAACATAGGAAATGTAAATAAATCATCCAATAAAAAAAAAAAAAAGAGGATTGCGTGCAGAGAACAAACATCCAGGGTAGAGCCTATCTGGATGCAAACCCATAGGATAAAATGCAGTGAATAAGGCCAGCCATCCGGCCCATGAATTAGAGCCATCTGACCCAGGTCCAACAGAGTCAGGAAACATCATAATAAAGCACTTCTGTCTGACCTCAATGATACGGTGGTTAGCAAGGTTGCTGTCTAGTCACAGAGTGCCAACCATTCATCTTTCCTGAAGAGGAAAGAGGGCATATGACACAAGCAGAAGGCTTACACTTGTTTTGCAAATTTTGAAGGAGAAGAAAACCCTCCACTGAGAAGACCAGGCAGTCCTTATAGCTTGTGTAGTCAGGACTGATGGAGACAGATAGCTAAGTGTTCTTGTTGCAAACATACTATTAAGAAGTTAGGTTATTTTTATGTGTGGCACAACAGCAATTAATGACCTGAAGGAAAAACAAGCCAGGACTCAAAGGCAGCTTTACTTAGGAGTACATGCTGAAAAGAACCAAGTCAAGCTTCTCTCAGATCTCTAAGTATTCCAAAGCAACAAAAGGGGAGAGCAGGCAAGTCACTGCAGGAGTCATTTGGTCTTCTGATCTGTTGTTTGGCATGATGTTATTAAACAAAGATGGAAGAAGAGATGATGCTAGAGGTCTTTCCTCTGTGTGAGCTTGTGTGGCCACGTAACGCCTACATCTTTGTTTTTGTTGTTTTCTTTCTTTCCTTTTCTTTTTCTTTTTTCCTTTCCCTTCCTTCCCTTTCCTCCCATACTTCATTTGGAATTTTGTTTTCTTTGATATAAGGTCTTCCTTATATACCTCGAATTGGTCTTGAACTCATGATCCTCCTGCCTCCACCTCCCAAAGGCTAGGATAACAAGTTTACATCACCACACTGGGCCCAGATACTTAGCTTCCTCCTTTGTGAATTGAGTAGGGAAATTTTTATATTTTATATTTTTTATGTCTAAAACTTTAGGAATGTAGAGATCATTTAACTTAAGTAATGTTACTTGTCCCAAAACATTGAGTATGATTTGGGAAGTAAGGAGGTTGGTGATATGGAAGGACAAAGAAAACAAAAGCAGTGTCCCCATAAACATAAAGGTGAGCTGATGTGAGCTGTGTACACACAATGGATGTCATTTCAAACCTCTATTCTACATAGACTACTTTTTGGTATTTGAAATTTTATTTTTGTTGAGATACAGAGAATTTAACTTTTTCTATCCGTGAAACGTCTCATATCCCAGTGATCCACAACCTGTAAACATAATAGGAAACAAAAAAGTAATTTCGTTTATTCCTTAAAGTCTTGGGATGTCTAGTCAATCAGATCTTCATGGTTTGCTCACAGAGAGGATAATCAGGTTCTCCTATCATGAGCATATGCAAGACATTAGAATGTCTACTCAGAATCAGAATTAAAGGAGAAGAAATCTTTCTAAAATGGAGATGAATTGTTTATTGTTGTCTCTTCATCTTATGCCTTTCAGCCTCCAATATGAGTGTTACAAGCACAGAAAACTTAAAGAAGGCACGCTCTCTTCCATGTAAATACCATTTCTTCTATTCTTTGACTTTGAGCATAGTCATGTAGCTCAGTGGTTCTCAACCTTTGCAATGCTGCGACCCTGTAATACACATAAAGTTATTTTCATTTCTGCCTCATAACTGTAATTTTGCTACTGTTATGAATCACAATAAATATCTATGTTTTCTGATGGTCTTTGGGGGGGTCATAATCCACAGGTTGAGAACCACTGATGTAGGCCTATTGTGTTTCCCTTAATTTATGGAATTTCCTTAAATCAAACAAGGATCAGGTATTGACGAGTAATAAGAATTCTTTTAAAGAACTTTATTCCTAAGTTCTTTGATTTTAATGTGGATGCATGCTCATATATTTTTCTATAAAAATTATGGGTTGCTTATTTAACTGCTAGTCTCTGAATATATATTTTTAATGAAAAAAGTTATTTTTAGCTTGGTGATTAATTTCTACTTGTCTATACCTTAAATTAATGTAATCATATTTTAATGTTTAAATAATTAGTTGTGTGTGACAGGAGTCAAGGGAGACAGGTCTACATACCCAGAATGACTTAGAGCTCATATTTCTGTTCTAGCTTCCTGAGTGTCTGAGTTTCACTGTGTTTCCCTATATCTGTCTTAAATTAGAGGTTTCTTTTCAAATGTTAGAAACAAATTTTAGTACAAATTCTCACCTACAGCCCAGCTCTGACTTTGTTTGAGAAGTGCTATCTCTGCAAAACTGACACCTCTGACATTAAAGAGCCTGGAAACAGATACCCCCATCTTTACTGTAAGAAAGTTTATCTAAACTATACATCAATGACTTTTCTTGAAACCATGAGAAAATTAAGTTTTCAGGAAAGGTTTTAAACTAAAATATATGAACATATCAATTGTTAATGTAGAATGAAAAGAAAATTGTAAGTGAAACAGGCCAAATCCATAACCTGCTTACCATGGAACCCTGGCAAGATGGTACAAATTAACTGTCAGCCCTCACGTGTGGCTCACATTTTTTAAATGAATTATGGCTTACACTAATTTAGTTATAGTTCTTTAGAGCCTGTAAGACATTTTAAAAATTAAAATAATATAAAACTTTAAAAGTCTTTCAGACACAAATGAACTATGCTTACCTAGAGCAGAAACAGCGGGTTTGTTTGTTTCTTGAGACAAGACCTCTCCACTTTGCCTTGAGTGGCCTTGAACTTGTTTGCTTTAGTCTCTGAATGTTGAGACTATAGATGTGCCCTGATACTCTAATTGGTTAAGAGGTTTGTTTGTTTATTTGTTTGTTTTTAACTTAACTGAGAGCTGGGTGTAGTGGTTCACTCCAACAGCCCCATAATCGTGAAGCTGAAGGAGGAGGGCCATCCATGATTTTGAGGACAGCTTGGCAACAGTGTGAGACCCTACATCAAGAGTTTCAGGACATCTCAGTCTACAGAATAAAACTTCATATCGAAAAAAGAAGGTAAAGAATAAAGAAAGAAGGAAGGGGAAAAAGGGACAGGTTGGAGTGAGTAAGCAGAGAAAAGAGGTGAGGAGGAGGAGATGGAGGGAGGAAGAAGAGAAAGGAGGGTAGGGGATACAAGAAAATATGTAGATAATTTTGATGAATTGTTAGAAACTTTCTGAGGATGAACATCAGGGCAAATTTCTGGGAGTGACAGGCTCAAGAGGACATCATGTTTTTGTGGCACAAAATGCACAACTTATTATTCAAATAAATACTATTTATCACAACTTACTATTCAAATCAATACGGTCATGTTGAACAAAACATTACAAGGCATGAAAACAGCCTGAATAGCTGAAGTAATTGATAAAATAATAGATTGGGAATTATATGCTATATGTAATGTACTGCTCTTGAAAGGTCATATAGACATACAAATTGATAAAGAGTTATAAAAAAGAAAAGGAATTGTAGAAATTAAATAAATTCTCATATCAATGGAGTTTTAAGGCTCCATGAGTAAAATCAACAAGAGTGAGAAAAGAATTAGTGAGCTAGGTAATGCAGAAAGGAAAATATGAGAAATAAAAGCAGAGCAGAGTCTTCAGGAATGGCAGAGAATTTTAAAAATGTGTAACACGTGCACTTGAAATGCCAGAAGAGGCATTGGGACATGAGTAATAACTGTTAGCTGGTAGTTTTCCAAAGTTAATGACAGACACCAGTGCAAAGATCTAAGACACTGAAAGATCATCCAGCAGGTGAGACGCACAAAACAAAAATGAAGGACATAAATCTGCAGAAAATCAAAGACAAAGAAAGGAAAAACTGTGAAAGAAGTCAGAGAAAAATGCTACCTTATCCACAGGAGGAAAAGAATTGGAGTCTTTGAAAACTCATGGCTCCTCACCAGAAACCACATCAGCAAGAAAACAGTGGCGTGAACTATTTAATACTTGATTATTGATAGGCTAGCACTCTCAAACAGTAGAGAATGCAATATATAACAAAAAATACTTAACAGGAAGGACAAAAAAGGTCATAGACAAATGAATACGTCTGAAATTCATCCCTTGGACATCTGTGTTGCTATAAATGTCAAAATACATTTTTCATGGAGAAAGAAATGTGAGTTAGATATTTGGGAGTTGTCACTGGGGTGAGGAAAATAATCTCTGAGAAACAATCTGTAAATTGAAATGAAAGAAAAATCATTGGGTTTTTTTGTCCCTAATTGATCTAGGAGATGGTTGTCTGAATACTGCTACAGCTAAGGTCATATTGAGTGATTATTACATGGATAGGATAGGTGAATGGAGAGACAGCAATCACAATGGTAGAAGAAGGATTGGCAGGACCTGAGAAGGTACTAGAATAAAAAGGGGAGGACTGTAGAATAGTGTTATTTTAAGATGAGCTTAGGCTATCTAAAAATGTATATCTCACATAGCTACAGTTAAAAAACAAGCATAAAGATTTCCCAGAGACTTATGTGCTCTATACTTTATCCCTAGCTGGTGACATTTTAGGAAGTTTTGAAAACTTAGAAGGAAAGATGAAGCTGGAGGAATAGGGTCATTGGAAATGGGCTCTTGGCCAGAATATTATTCTTGGATGCTTTTGGCTTTAGTCTCTTAGCATCCTCTGCTATGATATGAACTGCTTGGCCCTGCAATGGTCTATGGTTTCCTGTTCTGCTGGATTAAACCTTCTGCAAATCGGAACCAAACACATCCTGTCTCTTGTAAGTTGTCTATATTAGGTATTGTGGTTACAGCAATGTGAAAATAATAGAATTGAAATGTTAACAGAGAAGATAAAATAGATCCATGGAAAGGCTCGGTGGAGTGAGAGGAAATAGCTAAAGGTGAAAACATGGCTGAGGTTAAACTTAATACATGAGTCATTCCTCTAAATAAGTGATATAAGTACATCAGCTAATGAAAGGTAAACAAATGTAAACTAATCAAACATAAACACAAGCCAAGATACACTGTTTACATAAATTCCATCTTAAATATAGATTCTGACAAGATAAAATTAAGAGATACGTGGAAAAAAAGAGCCTGCTGATACTAACTAGAGAAAATAAATAACAGAAACTGTATTAATTTTAGGTAAAGCAGTTTCAATAAAGAAGTCCTGGAGCCAATTGCTGGATGGAAGGTACAGGTGGGATTTCCAGGTCCAAGGTGGAAAAGGGAGATGTAGGGAAAGAGAGGAGGCTTTTTAGTCAAGTTTTGAAATGAGAGACATGCAGCAATCATGTAAGATCTTGGGGCAGCTAGATCCAGCAGCATCCACTACTGGCAGATGGTCCAGGAGGTCAGCGGGGGCTAGCTAATACAAACCATTAAGCTTAAGACAGAAGGAGAGATGAAGAGGATAAATTGTTAAGGGCACGTATTTCCAGGTAGGAGGTATTTGTGTCCTGCAAATGTGCTAGCAGGTGAGTTTTAAAATATAAAATTGAGTGTGTGTTTTTTATCTGCAGATTTAAAGGTCTCAGATGGGACTGGTAACGTGACCCCTCCAGGAGCAAAGACAGGTAGGAAAGAAAAGCCAGGTCAGTGCTGGCAGCTTGACAGAGCTAAGCTGGGAGGAACAAAAGGGAACTGGGAGGGTACAGATCGAGGTTGCCTATCCTGGAGCAATGGTGGTGGTGGCCTGATGTTTTTAAAATTACTCGCAACAGGTACGGCTTGCAATGTTTTGCTGGTCTTCACTGATCTTCACTTGTCATGACTTTGTAGAGAGGAACACACCAAAGTACTTGTGGTATTCCGGCTGCTTGATGATGCATGCGAGGACTCATGCCAATTCAGTGGAGCCTTACTGTTTCTTCTGGATCGAGCTGGTGATGCTGATTCATGTTTGGTGTTTGTAATTGGACTGGATTCTGCTAATGATTTGTGTTTGGGATTGCCCCAACAAACTACTTCTAAACAGGTCTACATCCCTTTTGTCCCATTAACTATCTTTCTCCCCTGTCTTTGGTTGGTCAGGTAGAAGGGAGGTAGAAGCATTTAAGAATCCTTATTAAACTAGGTTTTGAAAAATCCAAGCCTACAGTACTACCTTAACACCAAACTAGTCTGACATTATAGAAAAATAAAGCCACAGATCAGCATTTACATGGACATTAGCAAACTAAACACAATATCATCTAAAATAAGTTGTATGAATTACCATGATTTATTGCATGTATACAAAGCTAATGTGATACTAAACGAAACTATTCATGTAATTTATCTCATCAGTAGACAAAAGGAGAAAATCATATGAATATATATTCTATAATATATTATACATATTATAGACAAACAGAATTTGACAAACTTTAACATACATTTTTTAACAGATCCATAGATCTTAAAGACTCAGTCAGCTAGGAATAGAGAGAAACTCTGAATTGGTAAAGAATGTCTACAAGATAATTCACAGCTAGCATCAATATTTATGAAAAGGAACTGGACACATTTTCCTCAAAATCAAAGGATCAGCAAGGGTGTTCTTTCTCACCATCCTTACTCAACATCTCAGTGATTCCTCTACTGGTATCATCAGACAAACCAAAGAAATAAATTTAACACAAATCAGAAAGGAAGAAATAACTTTGTAGCCAGGTATGGTGGTATATACCTGTAACCCCAGAACTCAGGAACCTGAACTAGTAGCATTACAACTTTGAAGCCAGCCTGTACTACATGGTGAGTTCAAGGCTAGCCTAGTTGCAAAGTAACACCTTTCTTTACATTATCATAAAAAACAGAGAAGAGGGGAGTAGACAGAGACAGTGTTGTGCAACAATTTCCTTTTGAATTTCAACATTCTTTTCTGCAGAGAAACTCCTTAAGATGCAGAGATTTCTTGTTTATTTTTGGTAGGGTTTCATGTTTTTTCTTTATGTCTTTGCTAAAAATAAAATTTAATATTATATATTTTCATAATCATTTCTTCTCACCCAGTTTCTTCCAGATCCTCCATACTTCACCATTCATCCAACCCCACACCTTCCTTCATCCTCTCTTTTTAGAAAACACACACACACACACACACACACACACACATCAGAAACTACAATATACAAGCTAAAGACTAGTAGGGTAAAAAATGCCAAAACAAAGAATTACAAAGTAAAAGAAAATCTCCAAAACTATCATTGAGTTCATTTTTGTTGGCCTTCTACTATTTGGCATGGAGCCTGGCCTCAAATGTGTCTTATCTACCCAGTGAGATTTCACTACAGTAGGCTAATTTTTCTTTTACAAAAGTTGTCAGTTAGAGATAGTTTCTGGGTTAGGAATGTAAGCTGGTGTCTATTTCCATGTCTGAGTGCTAGGACCCCATCTGGCTTGAACCCTGTGCAGGCTTTGTTCATAGTGTCTGTGAGTTCAAGTGTGTTTGCTAGTCATGTGTGTCTGGAAGACACTGTTTCTGTTTTGTCATACATCTCCTCTAATTTTTATAATCTTTTGCCTCTTCTTCCATAGGTTCCAGAACCCTGAAGGGAGTGGTTTGATGGTGACTCCCCATTTAGACTGAATGTTTCAATGTCTCCCACTTTCTGCACATTGTCCAGTTGAGGGTCTCTGTGTTAGTTCTCATCTACTGTAGGAGAAAAGCCTCTCTGATGATGTCTGAGAGAGTCACTAGTCCATGGGTATAGCAGAATGTTGTTAGGGGTCATTTTATTGCTATATTCTTTTAGCAAAAAATAGTATCTGGTTTTCCCCTAGGCTCATGGTCTATCTAGCCTCAGGTTCTTGGCTACCTGAGAATTATAAGTATGGGTTCCTTTTCATGGAGTGGGCCTTAAGATTCTAGAATTTATAAAGAGAAGCTCATTAAGACTCAGCAAACAACCAACTAAGAATTCTCAGCAAGTACTTGGAAGTCACAAGATTCACAGGTCTCATCCCTCCCTATGTTTCTGTAAGTAGTAAGGATTACTATGGTGTGGAGAGAATCTAACCATTGAGCTGCCTGTAAGTTGTGTGCATAGTACAAGGTTGCAGTATTTCTGAGTTTTCGCCTACACAGGGGTGGGCTTTTTTTTATGGGATACGATAGGAATGGTACTTTGCCTCTGAAGTTTTCTTGCCCCCAAAATGTGTTGTCCTACTTTAACAATGAGAACTGCATCAGAAAAATCCCAAGAACTTCCAAGGTTATAGAAAAAGCAAGAGAAGGGTGGGAAACTGTGACAGCCAAGAGGATTTAAGAACATATCAAAAAGTAAACATGTGGTATTCTGGAACAAGAGAAAAAGGCTTACGGTGAAAGCTAAGGAAACATGAATGAAGGGAAACTTAAACTTTAGATAAGAAGACAGAAGATTGTAGCATGAAAAATCAGTATGAAATGCAAGCGAGTTTTACCAGCCACAACAATTCTGATAATTGAAAATGTACATATGTCTCCAGCCAGCCTTTCCTTCCAGCACAATTCCAGGAGGTCCCCTTATCTCCTTGTTCATGAGCAACCCGGAAGAGAGGAACGCAATATTCAAACAACTTTTCTTACTAGTGGAGACCTGGTTCCTTGTATTTTTTTCTTCCATCATTAGTGACTATGAGGAAGGAGAGAATATCAAACTAGTCATTCTTACTAACATGGCTTTATATTTCTTTAATACCTTATGACTTCAGTGGATTATTCCTACTTTTTATCTGGTTAATCTTATCCTATTTATTCAGGACTTATTATCCAAAACAAACCTCTCTGGAGTAATATTGATGCTTACCCATTAAGAAAGTCAGCCAACTTCTAGTAACTATATTCATCTGGCAGGCCTCAGCTCTCCCTTGGATTGAGAGTCTAAGTTTTCTTAGATTCCATTGAACTCTTCCTCAAATTTACAATATGTCAGCCTGAATTACCTTTCTCAATCTAGATAGCAAGCAAGCAGGAGTGTGCTCAAGGAGAATTCCACATTTAAAAAGGGTTTTGGATTAAGAGGGTCTGTTTGTATTCACTACATGTAAATTGGATTTAAGTCTCCATAGTCTGAAGAATATTGAACAGAGAAAACAAAAATATCATCAAAAGAAGACAATCAATATGGAACCAAAGAATTTTGAGAGGATGGACTAGAACATTCTATTTCAGATGGAGAAAACTAGGCCTGGAGATGCAGAGAAGAAAGAGGAGGCACTGAGATACAGAAGAGCCTATATCCTGGCCCCTGCTCAAGTAGAACTGTTCCCTTGTCTGATCTTTGGCTGCTTGATCCTGCTGGCACCATCATGTCTAGCACCAGCATCCTGGTAATCTATTGTTCCGGTCTTGGTTGGCAGATGTTCTTTTCCAAGATTTGGCTCTGGTCTGGTGTGCATTTGTGTGAGCTTCATAGGACTTTAGTTCATGTTCTTGGTTGAGAATGTCATTGGTCATGTCACAATAGAAACACTAGAAGTGTTTGGGAGCTCTGATCCCTGGTCTAGTTCCTGAATGATTTTAGAGATAACTCTCAGAATTTCTGCCCTCTGTGCAGGCACCCCAGTGTCACAGTGAGGTTCTGTAGGAGGAGCTAGGGTGGGAAGAGTAAGGAGAGGAAGAGGAAAAGGAAGAGGAGGAGCTAGGGAGAGTGGAGATGTAGGGGTGATGGAGAGTCATGCAGGTATGGAGAGCAGTCTCAGGTAACAACTTTTGTTTAGGTTAGCTAATTGGGAATCGACTCTCTTTGTATGGGCATATTGTTATTGAGCATTACCAAATACATAAGCTTTTGGATAATTTAAGCATTAGAGTCTGATTTTCCTACTGGGCCCACGTGGATGGCGGGATGGTCTGGACACTGCCCATCCTTGCCCAGACAGCTTGGAAGATTAGCAGAGCCATCTCTCATGCTGACGTTTCGTGGGTGGCAGGGCTGGTGTTTCTGGCTGGTTGGTTCTAGCTGTGGCACTCACGTGGCCTCCCTCTGGCTGAGAAACATGGTGACTGAGCTAGGCAGAGCTGCTGCAGCTTAGATAGTTGGTTTGACCAGTGGCCGATTTTTAAATAATTACTTCAACAAGGTTCTGTTGGGTCTGCTCATCTTTCTGACTTCTTAGTCCAGACCTCAGGTATAACTTTCTCTCTCTCTCTCTCTCTCTCTCTCTCTCTCTCTCTCTCTCTCTCT
>NW_021604587.1:5536081-5563425 GCF_004785775.1 Grammomys surdaster
TCTCCCTCTCCCTCTCCCTCTCCCTCTCCCTCTCCCTCTCCCTCTCCTTCTCCCTCCTTTCTTCCCTCCCTCCTTTCCTCCCCCTCTTTCTTCCTTCCTTCCTCCCCCTCTTTTTTCTTTTCTGGTCTTGCATTTCAGATGCTCATCATGCTCTCCTAGCGTTCTTTCCCTAACACTTTGGGCTTCACTCTTTCTCCCCCATGTAACTGACCTCCATGCTCACTTACCTCATACAGCATAGTCTTCTCTGTTTCTTTTCTTTATTGGTTATTTTATTTACATTTCAAATGTTATCTCCTTTCCCAGTTAACCTCCCTATCCCCTCCCTCCTGTACCCCCTGTTTCTATGAAGGTGCTTCCCCACCTTCTCACCCCCTTAGCACCTTAGCGTTCCCCTACACTGGGTCATTGAGCCTCCACAGGACCAAGGGCCACCCCAGTACTGATGCCTGACAAGGCCATCCTCTGCTATGTATGCAGCTGGAGACGTGGGTCCCTCTTTGATTGGTGGTTTAGTCCCTGGAAGCTTTGTGTGTGTGTGTGTGGGGGGGTATGGTTGGTTGATATTGTTGTTCTTTCTGTGGGGTTGCTTACCCTTTCAGCTCCTTCAGTCCTTCCCCTAACTCCTCCATTGGGGTTCCCACACTTAGTCCAATGGTTGGCTGCTTGTATCTGTATCTGTATTGGTCAGGCTCTGGCACAGCCTCTCAGGGGACAGCTATACCTGGCTCCTGTCAGCAAGCGCTTCTTGGCATCAGCAATAGTGTCTGAGTTTGGTGTCTGTAGATGGGATGGATCCCTAGGTAGAGCAGTCTCTGGACGGCCTTTCCTTCAGTCTCTGCTCCACTCTTTGTCCCCGCATTTCATTTTGACAGAAGTAACTCAGGATTAATACTTTTGAGATGAGTGGGTGACCCCATCCCTCAACCGGGGGCCTCTATTCTCAACTTTTTTTCTCTGTAGAGTTGCCAACACTTAGAGTCTTCCTGTTGTGGGTTTTTCTTTTCATGTAAATGCTAATAAAATTGTCCTTGAGCATTCTTCTAGACAAAAAGAAATTATACAACACTCTTATGATGGATACAAGTCATTTTTCATGCATTTGCCCAAAACCATGAAATATACAACACAAAGAGTGAGGCTTGACATAATCTCTGGACCTTACTTAGATGATAATCATGTGAAAATATTGACTCATTGCTAGTGCCACATGCACTGCAATAATACAAGGTGCAAAAATCTGAAAAATTGAAGATAGGAGGTGGGGGAAGGGAAAGGGGTATATGGGAACTCTGAATGTCACTTAATTTTTTTCTGCAACTATAAGTGTACCAGTAAAATCTATTAGATAGACACACACACACACACACACACACACACACACACACACACTGTGCAAAAAGCACAAAACCTAGATTAAACACTTGGACTCTCCTAAATCCATTTTTTTCATTCTGACAGATGAGTGTGGGTGAAAACCCACCAAGAAAGAATTCTAAAATTGATTAGAGCCAAGTTTCAGTCTGAGAGAAGTTTCTTAAGCTTTAAACAAGGTTTTGCAGTGAACCCCTTGTGATCAGCCAGCACAACAGGAAGGATGTTGGGGTGGAGGTCTGGTGGCCATCTGGGATGCTGTGTTGATGATTTCTTTCTCCTCAAAGCTTGTTCTCCAGTAAAGGGGTATTCTGCTGACTCAGAGCTGTGTAACAACAAGCCAACGAGGCTTCTCAGCTTCTCTTCAAACACAAGCCACCTGTGATTTTAGGTTCATTAAACTCTCCAAATAATTAATGGTGAGCCTCTACTGCTTCACCAGCAGAGATAAATATTTGATTTTGTGAAGGAACAACATTCTGCTGACTAAGTAAAGGAGGGATTGACTCACAATGCCAGCTGTTGATGTCCACAGGAGAAAGTCAGTGGCTTGCATTTAACAACATCCCATCATCTTTGCATAAGACCATGTTTCTCTCAGGTTCTGATGGCCCATTCCAGGGGCTGCCTTCTGCCTAACAAAGAATGTCCACAGTTCAGGATGAAATTAGCATCTTATTTTGCTTTTGAGAGTTAGGAGTCAAGAGCAAGCTTGGCTTACAGGGAGGTAGGGGAACTGCTGTTCTTGGATTCATCACTATCTTACATCAGCTTGACAGAAAGAGTTGAAGCATCCATATGTAAGATGGCTTCTTTACACAGAGGGCAAGGGAGTTGGTGCTCTTTGACCTGTTTGTCTTTCTATATTCACAGGTTGTTGCTTAGGCTTCTTGTGGCATGATGGTCTCAGAGAGAGATCACAGTTGATATATATATATATATATATATCCAATGTCTTTCCTTGGCAAAAAGTAATCTTGTATGGCTGTTCTCAGAATCAGGCAGTAGAAGTTGCCATCTCTTATGAGCTTTATTTAATTGCTAGTTTTATGTTGATCTACAGATATGTCTGTGTACCAAGTGCATGACTGAAGCCCATGGGGCCAGATGAGGTCATACAGTTCACTAGAACTGGAGTTACAAATGACTCTGAAACACTATATGAGTGCTGGGAATTGCATCTGTGTCCTTTGGGAGTACTCTTAACCACTGAGATATCTCTTCAGGCACAACTAGAAACGTCGTAGCCACTTCTACAACATTATGTCCGTCAAAGCAGTTTTTGAATGTAGAAATGTATGTAAATGTGTGGAAAATATTCTTAAATGTTGTAAAATTTTTCCTTCGCTATTCTTCATTTTAGGGGTAGAGGAGAAGTAGGTGGCATTTAGTGTGTGTTTCCTTTTTCTTTACATTTGAAAAAACTGCGTTCAGAGCTATAAATCATCTTGTGACAGTACCTTGGCAGGGACTAGTTTCTGGACAAGTGGTGTAGGACTCTGTGTGCCACCCCAATCACTGCAGGAAAGTGGGGACCAGTTTTATATGTAGGTGTATATAGGAACATCTAATTCTTCACTCCTTAATATGATTGGTGCCTGAAACTCTCTCCATAGGGACTAAGTCAGTATTATTCTTCATAAAGATTACATTAAGTGCACGTTATTGTACTGGAGCAGAATTAGACAGAATCAAAATATAAAAGTATTAAGTTTTGTGTAGAGTTGTTTCTTTGCCAAGTCTTCTTTCCCATGTGGAACGTCCTGGTAGGTTTGGTAATGGAGACAACGACAGAATCTCAAATGGAGGATATGTACAGATGGTTGAGGATCCCTGCAGAAGAAGTGCACCAGGTGGGTCTCAGTTGGTTTTTCTGCATCTTAAATGCCAAGTCCCACTAAGAACTGATGAAGAAATAGTTACCATTTTGTCTGCAGCTTAAAATTCTTGAAGTGATGGACACAAAGGTATGAGTTAAACAAACCAACAGGGAGCAATAAGATGAAAAACTGGTTAATTGTTAGAGTGGAAAACAATTCAGAACTTGCTGCAGAATGAGTGTTACTGTATACATCACTGATTATCTGAATTAAAAAAAAAAGTAGCAGGATCTTGTGTGGTTTTTTCCAGTATGAAGAGAAATCCTGCATGGCACAGATGTTCCCCATAGAAAGATGTCAAACCTGAAATGACAGAGCTAGTAATCAAAGACATTGTACATCAGAGAATGCAAAATGCAACAAATCGCCACTTACCAGCAGTAAATTCCATCTGATTGCTGGGCCCAGCCTGTTCTCTCCCTAAACTACGGAATCTTAAAGATAGGACACTGTGTCATGGGTGACCCAGTTTCCTGAGAGCCCACCACTGGTTCCTCTGCCTAGGACATCTAAGCAGCATACAGCAGGCGTTTCTGTGTACACCAAGCAGTAAGACAGATAAACAAAAAATACCCCATCCTCCTATGAAGTTTCTGTGGTCTTAACGGAGTTCAGGTTGGAGTTTTAACAGGTTATTGTGGAGATGGTGGCCTTTTACACACTCTATTGTATTATGGGAACAATTTGGGCACTTATAGTTACCTTATCTTGCTACCTATGGTACCCTGGGGACAAATATCCAAACTGATGCCTGGTAACTCTTGGGGAAAAGGATTTCTGAACTAAAGAGCCAAGAAATAGTTTATAATTGTGCTGTATCTAACATATTTGATTTGGTTTAACAGAAAACCTCCTTTTATCAGCTTGTCTTAGTCAAGCTCTGGATATAAATGGATGAATAAAATATAGTTCACCGCCCTGGAGAAACTCCAGCGTGAAGAAAATAGGTGGTGAACTTAGTGCTAAAACACATGGAGGTCCTGTGTGCTCCGTCAGTGTGGTCAGTAAGAAAGAGTAACTGTAGAAGAAATCATGAATTGATCTCAAAAGCAAGTAGGAGGATGTCAGGTGAACAGAGTCATGGGGTAGTGAGTTAATTCAAGCAGAGGGCATGAAGTACTTAAACATCATACAACATGCTAATAAAATTACCAGCAAGCCTGTGGTAGTACCAGAGGGGTGTGCCTATATGTGGGACTGGAGGGCAAGCAGGACTGGAGCATGTGATGCCAAGTGACAGCCTAAAGCTCAAAAGTGAGATGTTACTCTGAATGACAAGGATGAGTGGATCCCAAAGAGGTTAGTTGATGAATGTGATAAAAGCTATAATTCAGAACATTCACTACAAGTAAAATGTCATTAAATGAGGAAGGAAATTCTAGGGCCACTAGTGCCCCCCAATACTGTATCTCATCATTTTGTGAAGCCTATGGAACATGTGAAAAGTCACTTTATTTTGTACTTACTCTCTTATCCATCTTACTTTACCCTGACTGACTCTGAAACATACTATATTTACCTTAATATTTTCTTTTTCTTTTCTGGCCTCCCTACTTAACATCCCTGACCTGTTTGGACAGTTGTTTGTTTGTTTGTTTGTCTTCACTGCTCATTTATTTCTACAGCTAAAAATAACCATTTTGCATTGTAAGCATCCAACTTTTACTTTTTACCCCCAGGACCTTATGTCATATCCTTCTCATCTAGGACATGTACGAAGTCTTGTCTTTGGGTTGTATTTCTCCTTATCATTTTAAATGCATGGTCCCAGATGACACTGTCTTACTGTCTTAAATATATATAACCTGCCTCTTTCTGACATTTTGGAAAATTAGTTTTAGTTACTACGACTGTACAGGCTGAACGTGTTGATCTTTGGATCATCTACCTTTTCATCTTGTGTGAAGTTCGGCTAGTTTTATAAGGTGTCAGGATGCAGAACTGAGAGTGAGCCTGCAGGACAAAGAAAAGGCCCATAAAACATGGCACCCATACTACCTACATTCCAGTGTGAGGCTCTGCCTGCCTTAATTGGGTAACCTCATCACAGCTTACAAAGGAACAGTGAAACTGCTACATGTGAAAAAGGATATTGGAGCTGGGAAACCAGTTCCATAGGAAAGGACTCTTCTTTCAGGGTCACAAAGCCACAGGTGCATACCATTTCTGTAGCAGTAGCTCTTCCAATTTCTTAAGACAGTGTGGCATATTAGTATTATTTGAGGTAAGTTATTTGATTACTCTGTGTCTTAGACTATAGTCTTAGCTGCCATAACAAAATACTTTAGACTGAGTTGTTTATAAAAACAGGATTTGTCACTCTTTGTTCTGGAGACTGGCACCTAAGGTCAAGATCTGAGTTGGAGTTCTGATGGTTCATGCAGCAGCCTTCTCAGTGTGCCATTATAGGGCAAAAGAATCGTGGGAACTCCTGAGGGGTTCTTTTATAAGAGATTTAAATAGATTGACCCATGGGGATGTTACCTTATTGAACTTTCCTTCTAACAATGATGTACCCTTCTTTATTTTTTTTACTTTGGGGTTAGGAATCTAATAGAAATTTGGATGGCCACAACCACTCTGGATCTCAGGCTCTCTGTCTGTAAGCCGTGAATGAAAATAACTAAACAAACTTCTTAATTGCATTTGTGGAAATGGCTCAGTGAAATTCATTAATATATGCAGTTAATATACACTAAGGAAAATAATTAAAATACTAGATTACACACAAGAAAACATGTACGAGTATTGTTTTATTTTTCTCTCTTCAGGAGCTAACTCTAAAATAAGAATTGTCTTCAAGATAAGCCAAGGAAACCATGGGAACTGATATGAAGCAGGGAAGGAGGTCAGTATATAAATGAGTGTTAAAGAGTAGGATCAGGTGTTGCTTAGTTATAGAGGGCTTGCCTAGCAAATGTGAGTGTGAGGTGACTCCTGGTATCATGCATACACAAGAAGAACAGAATTGGCTAAGAGAATCTATGGATTAAATTCTACAGAGACTTCTGTGCATGTATCACATGCACACCTGGAAGGGAAGGAGTCTGGGATGTTGGCCCACAGTGTCCTATCTTGCCCAAGGGATAATCTTAGACTGTAACATCTTAGCATATGTAGCCTTCTCTGCTCTTTAAATGGTTCATTAATGTGTTTGTGCAAAAATAAGTAACAAGTGAATAAATAAATAACCCTAGATGGGGTTTTTGGTGTAGACGTCTGTACTAGGAAGGTAGTGGTATAGGATAACTGATGAATGTTTTGAGAGAGTGTGATTGAGGCATCATGGCACCAACTATGAGAATTAGACATAATGGCATAGACAATAGACAGTTATAAGGACAGTGCCCAGGAGGGACTCAATCAGTAGTGACATTAAGGTATAGAGAACATGGGCTGATTACCAAACCTCAAGACTCAAGAGACTGGATGTCTTGGTGAACCATCTGCTTTTGCATGCCCATGTTCCGTACGCTCCAGGTCTTTAGGAACAACCTTGACACAGATGCTGACAAATGCACTCTAGTCACCCATGTGGAAGAGCTCAAGCTGTTCCAGAGCCCAGAGACTCATGCAGCCTGGTTGTGCCTTTTAGAGTTATGTTGGCGGCTATCTTCTTGCAAGCTCTTCACACACAGCAGGACTTCATGTGAAGTGCTCACAGTTACATGATTCTGAATAGGAAGGCTTGGAAATGGAGGATCAATAAATCAAAGGTTGCCCACTTGGGAAATTTAATTTATAGTGTTCTTTCTCATGGCGTTTTGATGAAGAAGAAAGCTACAAAAAGACAGAAGATGGCTTCCTGTATATGAAAAAAAATATGATTCCAAAACTTGCCAATTAGCTTTGGTCATTAAGCCTTGGGGAAGCAGAAGACAGTACCTAGAAACTCAGTTTCAGCTTCTTGATGTATTTGAGCTCAATTGATATCTACATCAAGAATTGTATGCCTAGACCAGCATAATAACTTTCCTAACAGAAGGATCATCTCATGTTAATCATTTCAGCTTACCAATAGTTGTTTGGAGCAGATACTTGCTCAGGTCCAATTAGCCAGAACGCAGAGTTCATGGGTCAGCAAGCTACTTGCTTTATTTTTCTCATCTGTCATCATCTGTATTAGATGTCATTGAAACACAGGGACCTACTGTTTGGAAATAAAATGTCCTCTACAGACTCATGTGTTGGGGAAACTCAGCCCCCTTGTGGTGGCACTGTCTGTGATCTGTGGAACCTTTTAGTCCAAAAGCATGGCTGACAAAGGTGGGTGCCGAGCAGGCCTCTCAGGGTTGCCCTCGCCTGCTTCTGGCCAAGTCCTCTCTGCTCCTGCCTTCTGCTGCAATGGAAGCAACCACCTCATGCAAATGTTGCTTTACATGCACATTTTTCCCACCACTATGACTTTTCTGCTTTAATGGACCAGAACTATAAGCCAAAATACCTCTTTATTTGACTGCTTCTGTCATAGTGGTGAGGGAGGTGGTTAATATATGTCTAACTTCAATCCGAACTTCTCATCAACCGCCCAAATCTTGTATGTTTTATCTCAGACTCTTCCCTAGTCAATGAGTGGTACCCAGTGTTCCTAGAGGTAAAACAAGGGGCTATCCCTCAGAAGAGCCTCTGTTATTATTTTTCAGGAATTTTTTTTATAATTCACTTATTGTTTGTATTAGTTCTTTGAGAATTTTTTATGTTTTCTGTATGCTTAAATTTTTAAAAAATTTTACCTACAATATGTTTTGATTATATTCTTTCCCTTCCCCCAATTCCTCCCACATCCTCCCACCTCCCCATCTACTCCAATTTCTCTAAAAAAAATTTTAAATCCATAAAAATAAAAAAAAAAACAAAGAAACAAACACAAAACCCACAACCATAACAACTCCTACAAAAACAGCACATACAAAAATCGTGCCCTCTGTTTCATGTTAACCAAGTACTCCTGAGCATAAGGCCCATCTTGGAGTGTGATGTATATACTCAGTACCACTCTGTGAAAATATGCCCCCATAGCCTCATAGGGAGTGGCAAGATTAGGAGTTGTAGCCTCGTTGGGGTAGATGTTGCCTTGTTGGAGGAATGTCACTGGTGTTGGGCTTTGAGGTTTCAGATGCCTAAGCCAAGCCCAGTGTCTCTATCTATCTTCTGCTGCTTGCCTATCCAGATGTAGAACTTTTGGCTCCTTCTCCAGCACCATGTCTGCTTGCATGCTGCCATGCTTCCTACCATGATGATAATGGACTAAACCTCTGAATCTGTAAGCCAGCCCAGAGTAAATATTTACCTTTATAAAAGTTGCTGTGGCACGATGTCTCTTCACAGAAATAGCAACCCTAACTAATATAGATTCCTTAGTTTCTTAGTTTTGAGTGGGATTTTGTGTCCACATCTCCTTCTCTGTGCTTGGGTTTTGTCTGCTTCCAATTTGCACATACTGTCACAGTATCTGTGGGTTTATATGTGCATCAGCCCTGTTGTGTCTGGAAGATGCAGTTTGCTTGGAGTCATCTGCTACTACCTCTAGCTCTTATAAGCTTTCCGCCTCCTCTTCTACTGAGCCTTGATAGGAAGAGTTCGAAGTGGACATTCTATTTAGAGCTAAATCTGCATATTGCCCAGCTGTGGGTTTCTATGTTAATTATTGTCTACTGCAAAAAGAATCTTCTGTGGTGAGGACTGAGTGAGGCAGTAACCTTTATGTATAGCAATAAGTCAGTAAAAGTTGTTCTACAGCTATGTTCATTTAGCAGAATAGTAGCAAGCTTTCTCCTATGACTCCTGGTCTATAGTCTGGGGTTCTTGACCTCAATAGCAGTGCCAGATGTGAGTTCTATCTCATGGTTGGTCCTTAAATCCAATTTTTAAAAACCTCCCATAACATTTGTGCCGTTATTACAGCAGCATACCTTGCTGAGAGGTCCCTGTTACAGGTCGTAGGGTTTACAGCTAGGGGATAATGGTGATTGATTTTTCTCCTCTAGTAGTGTGCAAAGTAACTTCCAGCACCATGAACATTAGTCAGTAGAGTTGAGGCTTGTAGTTGAGCACTGGTTAAATTTCTCCATCAGTGACGTAAGTAAGTTATGTCTTCTTCTGTAGGGTCTTATCATGAGGTTATAAAAAGTAACCAAAAGCCTTGGCAATAGCCTGTGGTATTTGGGGTCTCTGGGACCCCTTTGGCCAAGGACTCATCACTATGTAACCCATTTTTTGTAGTGGAGGTTTTGCTTGGTAGTTGGGGCATTCTTTCCCCATTACATGGTAACTCCAATTATTTTATATATTTTAGAAAAGTTCTTTTTTTTTTAAAGTACTGAGCTTCATGTGGCCTTTTCAAAGGTCTTTAGTGTTGTTTATCCCTCCCTTTATTTCCTCCTTCACTTTATCCTATTCCCTCCCTATTTAATCTTCCTTTTCTACTTTCCCCTTCACCTATTTATAGCACTGTAGGCTATTTCCTCTTTCTTATAAGATCTTTTGCCACCTCCCACCCAGACTTTTTTTTTATGTCTACATTATTTATCCAAGTAAGCTGGGGTCCTCCATCAACCTCAGTACCTGCTCAGAGTTGGGCTCCTAGTCCCTCCTTCCACAGCAGCAGGATTACCTCTTCCAATAGTAATTCCAACAGTACTTCCAATAGTAATTTGGACTTGAGCCTGTCAAAAACCTTGCTTTTAGCTTATCTAAAGGAGAGAACCACACAGGACCTTCTTGCTACTGATTTCCTGTTGAGAATTAAGGGTATGAACAAGGGGATGCTGTTCCCAGGTTCCCTTAGTCCCCTCTAGGACTGCTCTAGTGTATCACTGTTTTCTTTTTCCTGTAGATGCAAACCAACATCATTTCTATACCGTTTGTGTGATGAGAGCTGCTGCTGGGAGGATTCTGCTACCCAGGAAATTTAGGATAAAGGGTAATCAGTAAGAACTGTCCTGCTCAAGGATCCAGGGCTGGTCAAAGCCTTATGAAACCAGCCTGGGAGCTGTTGAGGGTGAATGAGACGTGTGAAAGGAAAGCTGTGCTTCATTTAAAGGTAGTAAATAAATTATTGGAACTGAAAGAGGAAAAAAAAATCCCTGAATCACTAGTCATCTAAAGTTGAAAACATAACAGAAATAAGTGATCTTTGGAATCCACAGTTTAAGGGAAAAGTTTCCAGTGCCCACCGATTCTGTCTGAATTCTGTGCTTATACTGAATTCGTCAGAGCACACTTATGATCTTTATTTTATTAATTCCCTGAAGAATCATCTTGACCATGTTGAATTCTTATTGTCAGCCTTCCAAGCTTGTCCAAAGAGTGAATAAGACACAGTCCTTCCTTCCACATTTATACACAGCAATCTCAGGATCTCCTACGTAAAATTTCATACAAAGGATATTTTTCAGAATTTAATGTCAAGGTCAACTCATTTTATTCATACATAATGTACTTATTTTGGGACAAAATTTTCTAAGTTTTCATTATTTTCTTGGCTCCCAGGATATTCAGAGCAGTGTTTCAGTTTTTAGAACAAAATTAACTCTGATTATTAAAAACACATTCCCTCATCCCTTTAATGAGTCTCATTATTAAGTTTTATTCTTTTATTTCAAGGTCTACAAAATTCTGTGCCTTAGAAGGGGTCAAGTAGGCACAGAGAGATGACATTTGATGGCTTAGTCAATGCACCCTGTTTCAACTAATGCAGAAACACTCATCCAGAGCACTGTGGGTATTATTTTCCTCTCCTTTCCCAGGTGATGAGATCCCTTCGAGTTACTGTCATTATTAGGAACAGAGTGTAGATTTGAGTCTGTAGGAGATGGACTGGGTCCTTTGATCCATGCAATTTCCTCTGTGCCAGGCTGAAATCAGTGTGATATAAACAACGAGCTGTGGATAAACTCAATCTTTATCTGACTCCTGTGAAAATCCTACTTAGAGATGTTCCTTTTGTGTCTTTTCATAATGTTAGAAAAATATATAAGACATTGAATCAGTGATATCATCACAATGAGATAGAAGATGTTGGTTGATACACGTGAAAATTAGTGTGCTGATGAAGATGACTGTGTTGATGGTGCTGGAGTAGCTCATGGTAATAAGTATGATGTGAGGTGTGGTGATGACAGTGTTGATAAGAATGATGGTGGGGGTGAGGATGGGACTCTTGTAGTGTCTCAGCACAAAAGGACTTTGTAGTGAGTACCAATTACTTCCCCCCTATTCCTTCTGTTGTGCTTGCTTTTAAGAGATTGCTTCTGAAACCTATAGTTCATTTGAAAGTTGAGTAAAGTGGTGTACAAGAGATTACAAAATACTTACAGGTAGAGTGGTAATGTTAGAATTTAAATCTAGCTTGCTAACTACATTTTGAGAACTCTCCATCACCACCTATTTTGTGTTTCAGTGGGAGAGGTAAACAGACCCAACACACACAGACAAGCATCTGAGAAAAGATGGCAAGCAGCAATATTTGCTATTGGGTCCGTGAGTTACATAAGTTTGGAGATACTGGAGACCAAAGATACACAAGTCAATTAATGTAGGGAGATTTAGGATTAGCTAACCCACATCATTGTCCACGTCTAGCCCACAGTTGAGTGGAAAAGAATGCTGGACTGTATGACATACTTTGGGCCAGAAGCACTGTCCCAAAACAGCAGAAAACTTCCAGAAGAGCAGTGTTGGAAAAACAGGCATCTATTCAGATCTCTCTTGGTCTTTCTCATTATTTAGGTGTACACTTCCTGCAGCCTCAGTGTGCTTTTGAGTCTAAAAGGGTCTTCAGAAGATGCACTTGACCTGGTATAGCCACTTTGCCCTCCCCCCACCCCAACACGGTTGTATAATATCTTATGTCCTTTCAGAAAGGTTCTAGCCAAAGACAGACCCTGGGGGGAGTACATGAAGTTTGTACTTCCTGGGAAATTCTCTGGTGTAATTTGTATCCTTAAACTCCTTGTGGCCTTGAGGAACACTCTAGAACACCCTCTGCAGGACTTGCCTTGAATTACACCTCTGTTTGACTTCCTCCCTTTTATATTGTTTTGCTCATTCTCTTTCTTGGTCAATTCTCCTAAGAACAATCCTCTGAAAAATCACATGCACAGGAATCTTCATTCATTTTTAGATAAGCTAAGTTAGATGTTTAGAAATGTGTAAAGGCTAAGCAGGCTGTTAGATGGCAAAAAGATCTCCTACAAAATAGCATACCGTCAGGGATTTGTGAGATTATGGTTTAATCTGAAATAGCCCCAACAGGCTCATGGTTTACAAGTTTTTTTCTCCAGCTGGTGGCATTGTTTCAAGGACCTATAGAATCTATAGGAGTCTAGTGGCTAGAAATTGGTCACTAGAGGTAGACCTTGGAAGTTTAAAGCTCAGTCACTAACTCTGTCATTCCCTCTGCTTCCCGCCTGTATGAGCAGCCATGACCACAGACTAAGCCATTCTGTTCTTGGTATAGTCTCTGTTCAGTATTTTGTCAAAGTGAGGAGAGATAGTAACTAAGACTTGTGATGAACAATATAAACTAAGCATATATATAGATCAACATGACAAAGATAGTCAACTGCACCGTAGGTGGCTTCAAGAAAGAGAGATGAATGTGCAAGCTTATTCAATGAGTATTATCAGCTGATGGAGGGATAAAGAATAGTTTGTGCCAACTTGCCTTTGTAAAGTCATATTTGGATCTCCTGGAAGTATAGTTCACATTAGAGTGATTTTGAAAAATATCTTTAAGTATGAATATTTAAAATCTAAATCACTATATCAGGAAAGTTGCTGAGCAAGTGCATATGGCTACATCAAAAGCAACAATTATGCCTTAGAATTAAAAATTGCTCATCCAATCAACTATTTTATTTCTCTATTGCCTAAAAGGATAGGATAAGCATGGGATGCCTTCTGCTTATGTACACAAAATATTTAATTTTACAAATGGTATTTTTCAGATTAAGAAAGCTTTTAAAATGAATATGCAAACAGCAATATGTATATATCAATTATATTTACATATATATATATATATATATATATATATATATATATATATACACATATGCTGTCTTTTTAATAAAGCAAACACCTCTAAAGTGACCATCTAGGTCATTCAACAGACTATTCTGGTATCCTAGTGAACTTTAGCACCCTAGTGATCTCTTTATGAACCCACTTAGTCAATGCCTCTTGCTTTGGTAAGAGCAATTAGTAAGACCAATAATGACATCTCTCTTAAGATAACACTCTTCTTGCTTTTGGACTTTTCACAGGTTTTACACTTTGAGTCTGGCCTTCATAACTTAATGTTATGTGGTGAGCTTTATCTATATTCTTTGTTCTATATATTGTATTGATGTGAAATATTCCATTGTGTGATTCTACTATCACTTGTCTGCTTTGGTGTAGAATGGTTGTTTCCTAAAATAATAATGGATTAAAGTTTTGGTTGTTCTGAGAGGTATGGGAACCTGAAAGAGCCTGAGAGCTGAGTACATTATTGGGCGCCATCCTCAGAAGAGATTAATGCACATGTATACAGCATAGATAAGGTTTCTTGGGACTAGATTGGGTATCCCATGAGCAGACATTGTCAGATCAACTTTATATTTTTGTCTCATTTTTTTGTCCCACCATGTAAATATAATCATGCAATCTATGTCTTTCTGTCTCTTTCTATCATACACACACACACACACACACACGCACACGCACACAGACACACACACATACGCACACATATTTATTCCATTCCACCACTCCTTAGGAATGCTATCCCAAACAATTCTCTCACTAGGAACTATTGCTGACACCAGAATTTTGAATCTTCAGAATTGTGAACTTCATTTAGGGGCATGGGTTGGTATCCCAGGTATACAGGACTGCTGTAACAATGGAAATTTATCCTGTCACAGTTCTGGAAGACAGAAGTCAACAATTAAGCTGTTAAAATAGACATCCTCACTCTAGGCTTTAGGGACAAAGCCTTCCTTGTCTCTTCTAACTCATGCACGACTCCATTCTGTCTTTCTCTATATGTGACCCTATCTCTTTTCAAGATCTCTGTTTGCAACTGCATCTCTTAATTGGGCTCAGATTCATCTAGGCAATCTAGGATGTTCTCATTTCAAGACACCTAATAGCTAAAACTACAAAAACCTCCTTTCCAAAATCAGGTTGCATTTACATATTCGTAGGGGTTAAGATGAAAACACATTTTTGGGGGGATACCAATCAACTCTTTATTGTGGTGCTGTGAAGAGTGCTTCTGGGAACCTTCTTGAATATCCTTGGATGAGTGTGCTATGCATTTTGTTTTGGTTATTTCTAGGTATAGATCACAGGGTGCTGATTCAGCTTTAGTAAAATGTATGAAACAGCCGACTAAAAGTGGTCGTAGCATGGTGCAGTAATCACTGACGTTAATCCCAGCAGGTCACAAACACAGAACTGAAGAGAATGAAGCTAGACTATGTTAATCAACTACCCAAAATTCCACAGATGATTAGTGGCCGAGCAAGAATGAACATATTTTTTTAAATAGCACGGGCATTGCTTAGCAATGCTAATATCTCCTAGTGTTTTCTTTGAATTTCACATAAAACACAATCAGTAGACCTGTTAATTAGCCTAGATGCCAGTATGCTGACATTTCTTATCCAAAAGAAATGTTCACCAGGTTCATGAAAGATGACAAAATGGAGGACTGATGTCCAACCTTGCTGTTTTAATGATGAGAAACTTAAACAGAAGATAAGGAGTATTTTTATTGGGGCTCATCTATGAAGCCAGGTCTTACCAATTATTTTACCAATTGCAATCAGGATTGTAGTTATTTGTAGAACTAACTTTTTGTTAGGACCTTATATTTGCTGGAGTATGCCCACAAAAGAAAGGATTAAAGTCCTCTGTAGTAGGAAATAATGACAGGAAGGAGCAGAGAAGAGAAGAGAGGAGAGAGAAGAGAAGAAAGGAGGGGAAGGAAAGGGAGAGGGAAAGATGAATGATGGAAGATGCGCTAATTAGACAACACAAGTGCACAGGCATAGTTGATAGTGACAAAAGAGGAAGACTGAAGAGGTAGCAATATTATCAAAGACTACAGAGCAGAACTCCCTAATGTGCTTCTACACTGCTTCCTACATGTAACATGGAATTCCTCCCTGAAAATGCATGATAAAACCAGGTATCTCATGTGTTAGACAAGACATTTGATTTTATCTATTGAGTTGAAAGGGCTTAGGAGAGATATTGCATGTGAAAGATAAACCCGGGCTAGGGTCACCAGAAGCACATTTGTGTCTTCCTGGAAATTCACAGAAAACTCTAAAATTTGTGGACTTTGCTGGCATGTACAAAGTAGAGATGTAGTGGCTATTCCTGGTTGTCAACTTGACTATAACTACAATCCAGAATTGGAAGGCATATCTATGATCCTGATCTTGAGGCTGGGAGATACAAGTTTCTGACCTGGATCTTGGCATGGAGATCTTGAAACATAGTAGCTATGAATCCCAGGAGATCAAGGCAAGGAGATCTACGAGTTCAAGGTCATCTGGGACAAAGCAGTCCCCAGATCCAGGTGTGGTTGTATGCCCCTTAATCTGGGCCACACCTTCTGCTAGAGGCCTACATAAGGATATTGGAAGAAGGAAGATTCTCTTAGCCTGCTTGCATTGTGGGACTGAGCAACTGTTAGATCCTTGGACTTCCATTCACAACTGCTGCTGACCATTGTTGGGGAGTTGTACTACAGACTGTAAGTCACCAACAAATTCCCTTACTATATGGAGACTACCCATAAGTTCTGTGACTCTAGAGAACCCTGACTAATACAGGAGGTTAAGGTAATTGTGTAGAGGTTTCAGTGGGCCAGGAGCTAGAAATGGATACTAGGGTTCCATTATACAGACTTTTGTGAGTTTTTTGTTTGCTTTTGATCTTTTCAGGCAGGCTCTCATTCTTTAGTAGAGTTGATTTAATTTTGGAGTATTGTCTCACCAAATCTTGTATTTCTTTCCTGTAAATCTCTCATGGATAAAAAGAAATGCTTCAATATGGCTTACAGTGTGAATAAAACCTCATGAAATGGTATCTTTTTTGTTGTAATATCTACACACCCTTTCATAAATAACCTGGCTGCATTTAAGTGAAGTAACAGGATCAGTGATCAGCTTTGTCATCAGTGCTGTGAGATTTTATTGCTGCCTATAGCCTCTTCTTCTCTTCCAAATTATTCCTTGGCCTCTGAATATTTCCTGTGTTTTCCCCAGGGAGACTCCATCCATAATGCAGGTGTCTTTCCTATTGCTGCCCAGATTCTGCATTTCATCAAGCATTTCTCTTTTGCATCTAGGACAAGCCGATCCTAAGAGTGACCCCGTTTGGTGTCCTAGCACTATGAGAGCCTTGTGTCTGCTTTCTGCTTTGATTGCTTTCTCTGACTCCTGGGGATTAAAATGAAACTGTCATCCTTGGGAGCAACTGTCTAGTTCCAAACAAAACACACTTTCCTCTGTGGGCTCATGTAGAAGAAACCTGTGTAGCATCTGTCCTCTCAGATTTATGGGCAAAGGAAATTGAAGAAGAGGAAATTTGCCTTGCTCGCTGAGGTTCACAGGGGACACTTGAATTGTGTGGGTGTTGTTTATTACTAAACTCAAAAAGATAGATTTGGAGAAGGGCTGTGTGAGGAGAGGGTGGATCTGATCATGTGGAGGTGAATGAAGTTTTGTGGATGTCCCTTGGCTTTCCTGAGAAGTCACTGGGACCTCTAAAAAGCAAGCAAACAGAAAGAGCCAAAGGTTGCTTTGAGCATGTACTTTGCTCATGAAATAGTTAGTTAGAAGGGAGTTAGTGATGCTTGTTTTTTTTTTTTTCCATCTCAGTTATGTATTGGGAGAAAGGTTTCTTTTTTCATAGTTCACTCAGCAGCACAACTTCAGTGGCCCTGGGAGAAGAATGGAGAATCATCCTGCTGACAAGTTAAGCACTAGGGTTCTGAGAGCTGTGATTGCTTCCAAAGTATTTACAGCACTCAATTCATCTAACATCTTAGCGATCTTCTTTGGTGGTCTGGATGAGAACTTAACCATTGTGATATGGAGAAAATCCTAGAGATGGCAGGACCCTTCACATTTATACGAGGAAGAGAGGATGCAACTCATTTTTTTAATGTTTTCATAAAAGAGAAGGCAACATTTTTTGAGACACCAAGATTGAGAAATTGTTTTAAATAATGATGAAAGAGGCCGCTATGTATTTTTAAAAATTAATGACTCAAACATGGGCCATGCTGTTGCCTGAGTTCACATGATTATTAGTCAGCTCCCAATATAGTTTAGAATGTATGGTAAGTTTATAATTTCTAAGGTCTATGAAAAAATATCTCAGGATAGTTAGTGATTTTTCTCTTTCAAGGCTTGAAAGTAAGCCAATTCAAAGATTTTTTTTCAACATTCCATTTACTACTACTGTGTAACAAATTGCTCCAAATTGTAGTAGTGTGAAAAGCTAGCATTTGGTCTGTTCCCAGAGATTGGCACATGGAGTTATTTGTCTCTTCTCATCAATATCTAGGAGCCATCTGAAAGATTCAACTGCAGTGGATGAATAGCTGGAGCAGGAGTTATCTAAAGATACCATGAATCTCATTGCCATTAATGCTTTGTCTTGGATACTTACACATGAACTCACCATGTGGCTTGCCTGGATAGGATAACTATGGTTTCCTTCATTGATCTTGGGTTCCAAGACCAAATGCTCCAAAACGAGGCAGCTATGAATGGCAGGTACTTGATCTAGTCCTCTACCCTAGTTAGTTTTAGCTATCAACTTGACAAAGCCTAGAGACACCTAAAATGCAAGTCACAGTTGAGTGATTGCTTAGACTGGCCCATGGACATGTGTGGGGGATTTGGTCTTGATTGTTGGTTGATTTGGGAGGGTCCACCCTATTACAAGTGGTACCATTCTCTGGGTAGGTGGCTCTGGCCTGTATGAGAAAGCTAAGTATGGGTGTGTCAGCAAGCTAGCAAACACTCCTCTGTGGTTTACACTTCAACTTCCTGCTTGAATTCTTGTCCTGATTTCCCTCAGTGAGGAACTGTGACCTGGGAGTGTACGTTAAATAAACTCTTTCCTCTGCCAAGTTGTTTCTGATCACAGTATTTGTCACAACAATACAATGTAACAAAACATCTTTAAAGCCATGTGTCATTTCTCTTATACTTTATTGATAATCATGGTACAGATTATCAGAGGGCCATGTATATTTAAAGACAGGGTATTTAACTCTATAAGTCTCAACAGGGACATTGAAATCACATTGTAAAAAGCAGAATGAGCGATACCATTGCAAATACCTTTAGAAAATACAACTGCCAAGCTACTAATAAGTTTTAGATTAATATTTTAGATAGGTTGGTGATAGGTAGATAGAGGGAAGATTAGAGAAGCCCAGCTATAGACTACAGAAATAGTTATAGATGAAGTAGATTAGGGACACATAATCTATAGCGTGGGCTCAGGGCCTTGTTGCCAGTCTCTACCATGGACACACTTAAAAATGTATGTTGTTGGTTACAATTAGGACAGTAATATTTGGGTAGTGTGTTAGTTTAAGCTTCTATACAAAGCACCATAAACTAGACGGCCTAAAAACAGTAGACATCATTTTTCATGGTTGAAAGACGGAGGTCAAGAATATATGTGAGCAGGATTCAGAAAACTGACATTGCATGTCCCTACGTGGTGCAAAGGCAACAAGCCAGCTCTCTAATCTCATCTTACTGGACAATGATAGCTTTCACGGAGTCTCCAAGCCCATTACTCAATTATTCCTAAAGGCTTCATGTCTAAATATCATCATACTATGATTAGGATTTTTAATCTGTGAATATTAGAGGAATATGAATATTCATTTTATTGCAGGAACTCATTAAAAACTGATCTCCACTGATGGGAAGGCAGTTCACCAGCATACTCTGTAGTGAGAGTTTGGGTTTCTTAAAAAAAAAAAAACCACAGAAATATTATGTGTATATATTCTTGTTTTAATCCCAGGTATTGGATATGGGGCTGCTTCACAGCAGGTGACTATTTTTCTCATGCTTTAGCAGAGGCATGGCTTTGCCAGCTGCAGATAATCTCTGTGAGTGTGTGATGTTTGGAATTCTGGGGATTCTTCAGAGGATATATAATGCTAGAGCCCAGCTAGAAGGGGCTGGCTGGTCAGTTGGTTTGTTGTAGTTTGTCAAGTAGTAGTGGGCAAAGAAACAAACAGAAGAAATTAGATATACTGATGACAAAGATCAAACTTGCCCCCAGGAAACTCAATGCCTCTAGTCATCAAGAAGCAGTCAATAGCTTTTCCTCCTTTCCTCTCTATTCTCTTTTCTCTCCTATCTAGTGTTAGGGGATTGAAAAGGCATAAGAAGAGGGATGGAGAAGGGTGGAAGAAAAAAGAACCCACAAAGTAGCCAAAAGTCTGTCTACAGTACTTTCTGTCCATTGCTACACTGTCCCCATTCTTATTGAGACATACAATGATGATTTCTAAAGTTCTGCAGCCCAGTGGCCTCAAGCCCTTTGTCTGTGATGGGTGTTTTACTGACTTCTAGGATACTGCAAGATGATTACACTGTTCCTTTGGAAGAACAGCTCTGCATTGTAGTTATTGTTGAGATAATTAGCTGGCCATTATCCTCCTCTCAAAATAACTAATTTGGGGTCTGGTTCTCTGAGAAATTCAACTCACAGGTTGAATCTTGTATAATCATTACAAATGGGCTTTATCACTTTTGCAAAATAAAAGAACATTTAATTAACCATATTTTTTATTAACACATATAATTTCACATATAAATATATCTACCTCTTTAAAGATGTTTAAAAAACCATATAACTTATGCCAGGCACTAAAAAAGAGTCAGTTCAGTTAGCTTAGCACTTAATAAAATCATTAGGATGTGCAAAAGGTCTGCTCCATGGTAATAAAGGTTTTCAAAGTGATAAAAGGCCTTTTCATGTCCGAAGGTCTGTCTCTTTCAGTGGAACCATACTTGTAGGACTGAGGATGGCATCACCTCTGTGTTTGAGAAGTTGTTCGTATGGCCCCAAAGCTGCATAGGCTCTTCCATGGAGAGTACTTCAATACTTATTCTGTGTATCTACATCCAGAGCTTACGTCACCTTCATATGTACAAGGAATGGCTGTGGAATGGTGATTTGATTGTAAACATTTAACTCCCAAACACAGGCACTTATATACAAAGTAAGTCAAAACCAACAGCCAGCAGAATGACTTATAACCAAGTGGTTCTAGAAACTGAACATGATTGGCATCATTCTCAGCATTCATCAAAACACAGTAATGGTGATTCTAAGAAATTAGACAAGAGAAAGGACTCAAAGTCTCAGACTAAGTCCCTAACTGGTGAATCTTAACAAGACCAACAACACCCTCCATCGTTGCCAGAAAGTAGCATGGAAATTCCACGCATGATTTCCCTAGATGGAACCCACACCTCTGTCCAGGAGATTTTACAAGAATGGAGGGAGGACTGAGGGGAAGTATTTTAGATACTTTGGAAGTAAGTAGTTTCAGAGACTGAAATATGTGGATCTTTCTAGAAAGTTATTTCACATGTTTTTCTTTTGAGTAGCCTGGATCCTAACCATGTTAATCTGCCTGTTCCAGCAGAGCCTTGGTGGGGGTGGAGTGACATGGCTCCTGCCCCAAGGACAGGGCCAACAGGGCATGGACCTCCATGAGTGTTGATGACTGCTGTGGGTCTAAGGCTTGTTTCTGTAATAATATACATATTTTATTTTCCTCCTTCAAGGAACGTCCTTCCTGTTAATGTTAATGACTTCATGATAATCAGAGACAGAATGTATGGCTATATCTCAGCAAAATGTTAAACACTGGAATCTTCAGGACCGCCCTTAAGGCTGTGGAAAAGAACTCTAAAAATATGGGTTCAAAAGACATAATTTCTCAAAATATAAGAATGCAATATGAATTATATAAATGCTTCACAGATCTTTTTTAATTTTATCTTTTTAATTTTAAATTTTAATTTTTATTATTCTTTAGTCTTTTTTTCACAGTCTAGTCATCATCACCCTTCAGGTCCATCCTCTAAACTCTCCTCATCCTACTTCCCCCTCCCCTGTCTCTAAGAGGATGTCCCCACCGCTTACTCCCACCCCACGAGATTTCCCCACTCCCTGGGGCCTCAAGTCTCTTGATGGTTAGGTTAGGTGTGTCTTCTCTCACTGAGGCCAGGCCAGGCAGTCCTCTGCTGTAAATGTGTTGGGGACTTCATGTAGCTAGTGCATGCTGCCTACCTGGTGGCTCAGTGTTTTAGAGATCTTGGGGATCCAGGTTAGTTGAGACTGCTGGTCCTCCCATGGGGACACCTTTCTCCTCATATTCTTCCAGATTTTCCTAATTTAACCACAGGGATTCCCAGCTTCTGTCCACTGGGTGTAAGTATCTACAACTGGTTCTCTGTTAGTCAACTTGTCAGAAAGATTCTAAGGAAGGAGGTAGAGAGACTTAGGGAGTGGTGATCATAGGAGATCCCACCCAGCTAAGTTTTTAATGCTTACAAAGAACTCTGGGAAGGGAGATTGGGAGGGGGCAACATTTGGAATGTAAATAAATAAAATAATTAATTACAAAGAAACAAAGGCAGACAGATTCCTGAGTTCTGGATGCATGGGACATAGCAAGGTTAGGCCCACAGAAATGGTAATTTCAGGGTGGGGTCCCACCCAGCTAGTTTATTGTTTGTTCTTCACAGAGGCAGGCAGATCTCTGAGTTCTTCAAGTGGAGGCATGGGGTTACCATCCCACAGTCAAAAATTCTGACTCATTGCTGGGTCCCCGAGATGTTGATGTGGCTGCTGCATCCGCCCACCTCCAGGGCTCTAGGCCTGGCCCCTGTGCCAACCCCGCTGCCTCCACAGCGCTAGACTAGCCCCATGGAATAACTGCCATTTTTATGGTTAGATATCTCAATACCCATTAACCCAGTAAATCAAAACTCTAAAGCTTATAGTTAACCAAACAGATTTATATATCAGCAAATACTCAAATCCCAAGATGTCCACACAATTTAGACAAGTTATTCCAATTATCCTAACCTTTAGATTTCATATCTACCTGTGCTACTTGAAGCCACGTGGGTCCCTGTTCACTGCCATTTCGCCTTCTTCACTCTCCCTGCTTTTCTCACTGTGTCCCTGTCTCTGCCTCACTTAGCTCCGCTTCCCTTTTTCCTATCCAATCACAGGCCTCCAGCTGCAAATAGATTGGACAGGGAAATTTCTGCCACACTGACCCAGAATTGTTCCTGTCTAAAAAAAAACTGCAGGGACAAAAATGGAGAAGAGACTGAGGGAAAGGAGGTACAGTGACTAGCCCAAATTGTGATTCATTTCAAGGGGATGCTCCAAAGCCTGACACTATTACTGATGCTTTGGTGTGTTTTATAGACAGATAAGAGCCTAGCACGGCTGCCTCTGAGAGGCCTAACAAGCTGCTGACCAAGACAGACACAGTAGACCCAACCAGTAGACTGAAGCAGGGGACCCCTGTGGTTGAATTAGGGAAAGAAAGGCTAGAAGAAGTTGTAGAGGAGGGTTACCCCATAGAAGACCAGCAGTCTCAACTAACCTGGACCCGGAGATCTCTCGGCCACTGAGTCACCGACCAGGCAGCAGACACTAGCTGGTCCGAGGCCTCTGACACATATACAGCAGAGGACTGCCTGGTCTGGCCTCAATGAGAGAAATGCACCTAACCCTAACCCTCGAGAGATTTTAGGCCCCCAGGGATTAGGGAGGTCTGGCAGGGCAGTTAGGGGTAGAGACATCCTCATGGAGGTGGGGGAGGAGGAATGGGATGAGGAACTGTTGGAGGGCAGACCAGGAGGGAGATAACAACTAGACTATAAAAAAAAAATAAAAAAAGGATTAAAAAAACCACAAAACCAAGCAATCAAACAAAAAATAAATAAATAAATCACAGGCAGAAAGTAAGTTTGACATCTTGAAAAAAAAAGAAAAAAGAAAAAGTAAAGAAAAGAAAATGTATGCTTGCTGTCTCCTAAGAGGTAAGGGTCTGGGGTCAAAGGCTGCTGGTCACAGGACAATGTAAGACTGAGCTTATTATATGCAAGAGAGGAGCTAGCTAGAGAACTTTTAGAATAGCAAGAGCGAACTGCTTAAAGAACTGTCTCAGGAAAACAGAGGTGGGGATGGGGGAGAGAGAGAGAGAGAGAGAGAGAGAGAGAGAGAGAGAGAGAGAGAGAGAGAGAAAGAGAGAGAGAGAGAGAGAGAGAGAGAGAGAGAGAGAGAGAGAGAGAGAGAGAGCACTGTCTGGAGATCCCCGGAGAAAGCAGAACAGAGAGAGCAGGCTGGAGAGCTGTCCAGTAGAACATAGGCCACCAGCTTGGACCTTTAATTTGACTTCAAGTCCTTTGTTTTTGCTTCTACCAGATACCCCTTCTCTCAGAACCCTCTCTAAGCCAAGGCTAGTCCTTGACATTGATCAATCTTTCCTATAAGAAAAAAAGGTTCTGTGTAGTAAAGTTAGTTTTACAGACACCACTTCTCAAATATGGGGCGATTATAGTATTGTGACATTGTTAGTTTCTGACAAGTATTAAGGAGAAGTAGAACCACTACCATTTTTACCTCACAAAAATCAGGCTCACCAATAATTATCTCAGCATGATTTTTCACAAGTCTCTTGGACATTTCCAACCACACACACTTGTTTATTGGACCATCAATTCCATCCTCAAATGAACCCTGCAATCTAACTCCTAAGAACCCAGGTTAAATATCATTATTTAAAGTTTTGGTCTATTTTGAAAGTTATGGCTGTTAATTGTGGCCATAAAAAAAAAAGTACTCATTCTTCTCCTAGATAAGCATCACGTGGGAAATTTTGAGAGATAAATTGTATTTTGTACATCACTTCCCATCTACAATTCGAATCGTTCATTAGCTGGGACATAACAAGCAGCACTTTGATTTCTTTGCTGTTGGAATGCAAATGGTGGGCGGTGAAGATGAAGAGCTGGGACATGGAACAGTTGAGTTAACCATCCCAGAGAAGCAGTTGAGGTTTTCATATTGCTTAGTGGCATAATATTAAGTATGGCAACATCCAACCAGATCAACCAGGCCTCCATAAAGCAGCCCCTTAAGAGGTCAGTACTTTTACAATTGACCCAGGTCTCTATATAGATGTATTCTCAATCATTGGTCAACATGGGGTAAGCCTGGATTGTTTTTTTTTTCCTTTTGGCCTCTGGGTTTGACAACTAAAGTACATGTATGGAGAAGATTGTTTTAGCCAGAAGAATGAAGAAGAGAAACAAGAAAGTGCTAGTCCAACAGACTCCGGATTTCAGGATGTTGGTCACGGTCAGTAGTCATGACTACGTTTTGAGCAGCTACTGCCCACTAACATCATGGAAACACAGTACTGACGTCTGAGAGCACAGGAAAGCACCTGCTCCAATTGTTCTAAGAATGAATTTCTCTCCATTAAGGAATCAAAACATGCGCAAATAGGGAGGGGATAATTGTCACACATCACAGAAATTAGTCTCATTTATAACTTGCCTCAAGTTGACACAAGTTAAGAAGGTGGGTTTATTTTCATATATTATTACCTCTTCAAATATGTTTACACATCCGTCTCAATAATTTAATCATCATCTAGATCCAGGTAATCAGGATTTCTTGGCACTAGCATGGCAAGAGTAGGTTACTGATGTTATAGAATTCTAAACCAGGATTCTTGGAAAAAATGATATTGATTGACGTTATAAGAATACAGCAGGAATCAATTAACACCATATTTGAGTAACTAAACATACAGGTAAAATACCAGAAAATATACATGCAGTAAATAAGCAGAAGACAAAAATTTCTGACTGTCACTATTCTACCTCACGCATGAAGGAAGCTTGTAGAATATCTTAGGACTGACATGTAATCAATTAAATGGGGATTATTGAATGTGACATCTGGAAGACAGATGAGAACCACAGCCCAATCCTGAAGGGGCAAACTATTCCCAGGTGAAAGAACATGTAGATGTGGTTTGATTTTTTCACAGAAAGTCCATGATCTACCAGAGAGCTGGTCCCAGACTCTCATGAGGATCTTCCTTCCCAACTTCTTTGTAACCCCAGTATAAGAATTGCAATGGAGAAGACAAAGGAGTCTTATCACACATCTGCTGATCTCATATTCTCCTAATGAGTTTCTGTTTGAGACAGTGCTCTGGGTCATGTGATTTTCCTACCCTCCAGTGTCTCTAGCAGCAAGCTTATTTCTACCTACCAAAATAAAAAGGTGAGTGTCTTAAGGATATTGCCTGTTTTTAAATATGTTGCTGTCCTGTGACTGGCTACATCGTGTCACAGATGGAACTTCAGAAAGGAGTAGGAAGGAATCAAAAGAATTTGACTCTTTCATTTGAGTTTGACGTGGAAGTCACCAGCCTTTCATTTCTGATAAAGATCAGACTTTAGGAGAAGAGAAAAAAAAAGTTGTGTGTCCAGTTAGACAGGACATTGATCCAGCGACTGAAAGAAATGCATAGAGGCAGGCTGAGGCATTAAAATGGAGGTCTTTATCGTCTGAGTACCTCCACACATACCTCCTCGTGCTATAGCATCGACTCTGGCAAGAACTCATACAATTCATGATCCTTTTAAGAAAACATGAATATTCATGTATATTGAATAAGAACTACTAATACTATCACAGAATGTTAAAGAGATAGAACAAAATTTCCACACAAGGCTACAAAGAATGATTACAGGGCTATTAATGGCTTTGTCAACACTAAAGCAATTAGGCATCCTTTAAAAAATTAACAATTCAACTAGCCATTAATGAAGTGCATTTGGAATTTAGACTTCTAAAACAGCCCCTAAGTAAAAGATGGGATCTGTTTGCTCACAAAACTCCATTGATTTTGAATCCTATTAACTGGCCCACTGTGGTGGCTGAGTTTCCAGGATTCAGTCTAGCCTTCCCACCCATGGTTACAGGGAAATAATTTCACAGTTCATCCCTCCTCCATCCTCCCACAAAGGAGGATGACCAGCCAGGAGGGGAAGATGTTATTTCCCCATCTGTATTTTTGAAGGTTTTTAAGTTTGCAAAATACAATGAAAAATAAAGTCAAGCTATACAATTTTACCAGTACCCATCTCAGAATTATATTATTAGTGTTTTTTAAAGTTAAAAAGTATACTTTCTTAATCAACTTTGCATTGCACAAAGAAACCAAATCACAGGAAGTTGATGAGAGTGGTCAAAGGTCAAATGCCTATATGAATGGCTTGTTAGTTATAGTTGCATTTGATATGACCAAATATTTGATGTAATTAACAGAAGCAGAGACTTTTTAAATAAATTTTGAAATTGAACTATAATTACATTATTTCTCCTCTCGCCTTTCGTTCCTCCAACCCATCCCATATACCACTTTGTTCTCTTTAGAATTAATGATCTCCTTTTCTTTAAAATTTTAGTATGTGTGTGTGGATACCCACATATATCTTACTTAAACAAGATTTAAACAAAGGAGCAAAGATTTTTAAAGACAGCATCTCAAGCCAAGTATAGTTTCAAACTTTTTATGTAGCAGAGGATGACTTTGAACTTCTGATTCTCTTGCTTCCACCTCCTCAGTAATGGGATTACAAAGGTATACTCAATGCACAGTGTATGTGGTGTTGGGGTCAAACCTAGGCCTTCATGCATGCTTGACAAGTTGTCTGCCACCTGAGCTACACACCTCAGGCCAAGAGGAAGTATTTATTTTGGTTCATAACTTTCAAGATCTGTATCCATTTTGGGCACGGTATAATAGAGCAGAGAGGCTTAACTTAAGACAACTAGGAAACAGAGGGAGAGGGAGAGGGTGGGCGAGGGATGGAGGGAGGAACACAGAGAGGGGCAGGGAGGGAGAGGAAGAGAGAGTGAGAGAGGGAGAGGGAAAGGGGGAAGGGGATGAGGAAAAGGAGAGGGAGGGGAAGTGGGAGGGGAAGG
>NW_021604587.1:5563525-5572978 GCF_004785775.1 Grammomys surdaster
GAGAGGGAGAAGGAAAGAGAGAGGGGGAGGGGGAGGGGAGGGGGAAGGGGAGGGGGACGGGGAGAGGGACGGGGAGGGGGATGGGGAGAGGGAGGGGGAGGGGGAGAGGGAGAGGGAGAGGGAGAGGGAGATGGAGAGGGAGGGGGAGAGGGAGAGGGAGAGGGAGAGGGAGAAAGGGAGAGGTTTATTATGCTGATCACCTAGACAATGTTCAGTCCAATCAAAGAGACAATCAAGACTACAGAGAGTAAGGCAAGCAAGGATCCTAACTCACTGTCTTTTCTTTTCCTACTATGGTACTGTTCACTGTGTCTTTAGACATGTTTCCAGTGGATCTTTTTCTTTTCTTTTAAATAGGAAGATTGACTAAAGCTGTTGAACATTTCTAGGAAGATCCTGAGGTGGCCACAGTGCTTTCCTGGTACCCCTCTTTTATACCATTCAGCCCAACTATTCAGTGAGGCACTGATAAGCTTCCCCAGGTGGTTGGTGGCTAACCCCTAATCAGAAGACAATTACCTATTTTCTAATTTCATGCTTCCATGTTTTTTTTTCTGCTAAAAAGCCTATTACTATCAGCAAACAATTTAGACATCAGTGTCTTGACGTCTGGTAAGGTTAAGTTTTTATTCATTATTTAGGGCTTCCTGCTAGCAGGAAATGTATTCAGGAGACAGCAAAAGCAGATGGAAAAGGACTTCAAAGAATATGAAATAAATAGTGCAATTAATGTGACCTGAAACCAATATAAGAAAATCTACCTTGAATAAGCAACATCACAAAGATACTGGAAATGTTTCCTGATAAAAAGGCAAATCTGTTTCATCTAGTTTCTCTGACAATGGAGTTTTCAAGTTGAAAAAATGCTAAGGATTAAGAGACAAAGCCTGCCTCTTCAGAACCTTATATTTATGCATGTTTTGAAGTATTTTTAGGAATCTGAAGGTAGATGAAGATTATGAGGAACAAATTTAGATGTTTTGTTTCACATGTTTTGTTTCACACGAAGAGTGAAGTGATTAGAACTGAAATTAACTTGGAGGTGGGAGAGGGGTGTTTATCAAGCCAGAGAAGCCTCCTGTAGATTTTACTATAATTTTTCTATTAACTTAAGAAGATGCCTGATAGCCGGGCCTATACAGAGGTGAAAAGCAAGTCAAGAACATCCATCCACGTTGGAGTGCACTGGGATGAGACTGCTTCAGAGAAGCCTGCTCCAAGCTCACTGTCCTGTTGGAGCAATGTCTTCAGAGTGGTTGTTGTGTGGTCACTGGCCTGAAGGACAACTTCTTTGTACTACAGAAACAGTTTTCCTGAGATAATGCACATGTACTGTGCCTTTCTATGTATGAACATTCTAAGGAATCCTTCTGTATATAAACAAAACAGTAGCAAATTAACACATGACAAAAGGAAGTTTTGAAGAGACCAGTAAGATGGTGCAACAGACAAAGGCTCTTGTTACACAAGCCTAACTACCCAGAACACGCATAAAGGCAGAAGGAGAAAAATTGCTTCCCAAAGCTGTCCTCTGACTGTGAAATGTGTTCTGTGACATCCATAACCCTAACAACATCATGCACAGAAAACCACACATGATAATAATTTTTAATTTAAAAAATTACAGATTATTTTACAAGGTTCCACGGTTGAACCACATTTTCCAGTCTCCCTCCTTGCCACCTTATCCCTCTGTAACAGTTATTTATTTATTTATTTATTTATTTATTTATTTATTTTTCTGATAACGTCTTTCTTTCTACTGATGAGTGCCTGTGTTCAGATCATTCATAATTCTGGTCAACTAGCTTGACTCAGGGCTGTGGTTTCTCATTGCACAGAATTTTGCATAGGTGAGGTCTTTTAATTGTTTTTCCAAAAGACCAGAAATGTGTGGACAGATTTGAGTTATACTTGATTTTGATTCTATACTTTTTTTCTAACTTCATATTATTACTGGATCTCACAGTAGAATGGTTTTGTGCTAAGTCTTGTGTTAATACAGATTGTTTAAAGACCCTACCCTGATTAAGAGAAAAGATGATGGTGAGTCACAAGGCAGGAAGTGAAACACAGAGTCTTCTGTGGTGTATAGCTTTCAAAGTACTGAGCTGAGAAGAGCATTGTAAGGTGTTTTGCAGCTCAGAATAGTGTCCCAACATTTATACAACAGTGACCTTCACTTCCTTCCTTTTGTCTAATGACATTCACTCAGATCATTACAGTTCATCATTGATCATTGTCTTCGTGAATAAATTTAAACTAGTCAAATATTACCAGGAATGTGCAACCAACACAAATACAGTGTCACCTCTGGATATTTCTTGGAAGAGTCTCAGTGCTCATGTGTGCCTGCCAGGTTTCTTCCCTTCAAGGTTTCTAAGAATATACCAGTCCCAGTGGAAATGCCCACCTCAGGACTCCCAGTTCCTTCTATTTTGCTTCTTTGAAATCACTGTTCAATGGGTTAGCTGCTTTATGACTTTTTCAAAATCTGACCTTGAAGAATTTGTCAACTTTTCTATCTTCCTATTTCCTTTCTCCAGAAAATTCCAAACCATATTATTTTGCATGACAGTACTCTTCTCCCATTTATCTTTCAGAGCACATAGTGGAATTACATATTTTAAAGACATTGTTGCAAGGTGAACATACAGAAATGTATGATGCTGATACCAGCCATGCTCTGCTCAAAGCTCAGTGAATCCAAAAGGAAACACACATGTACACACACACACACACACACACACACACACACACACACACTAGGATTCACGGGTCCACACACAGCAGGGGAACCTATTCATTCTCCATGATTGCTTTAAAACTTGGTCAGGATGTTACATAAATCTAAGAGATTCCTGGTATTGCACAGCATCCTAAGGAAATTCGTAACTGCTAAGCACCTTTATTGATTCCAGAGAATTCATCAGAGAGACCTGGAATAATGAGGTACATTAACACTTTCCATGACACATAATCCTTTTCTGGAAGCTTTGAAGCCCCGAAGGACCCTGGGCTAAGGAAAGAATTTGATTTCCAGTCTCTTGTGAATCTTAGCCAAGAAGGAAAGCAGTTTCTCCCAGCCTGTTTTGCATTTGGCTGTTTTTCATGTCTGAGGCATTATTATTGTATTAATCTTCTGTTGGCAAATGAATATGCAATATTTACAAGGGATTATTTTTGTTGTTGCTCTTTAAATAATGCATATTGTTTCTTCACAAAGCCTGGGGTGAAATCTAACTGTGCAGTTCGGACTGCATTTGATCAAATAGATTAAATAGGAAAACTGAGAAGCGCCAAGTTGATCCAATTCCTACCAATCTTTGTAGTATTAGGTCTTACCAGTTCCACTTTACTAGATCTTTGGGCTGTAGGGGTCACTTGTTATAAGAAATGTCCAGATCCTTGGGATAGCATAGTTCCTGGATTGAATCTGGGAAAGGGGAGGCTATTGATCTACTTCCTAATTAAGCCATGGAAATTGTATTTTCCATGGTTGTCTCTCAAGGGCCAAGTGTACAACCAGAGCCATAGATCTAGAAGCCAATGGTCCAAGCTGTTATTAGTTCATAACCCTATGCATGTGTAGACACAGAGTACTCAAGAACAAGTACAGGCTCTCAGCCTTGCATCCTCTTGTAGTATACTTAACTTCTGTACGAGGCTATATGGTTTTCTAAACATTGCATCAACCATAATGACTCTTAAGAATTACCAGCTTGGAAAGAAAGCTTCCTTGTTTTGTCTGTGGGATGGTAGGTGGGAGTCCTGAAATGGTAGGCTTTTTGTGTTTTGTTTTGTTTTTATAATCCTAAATACAATCTTAAAAGATTCATTGAAGTCATATGTACTTGGATTTTTGACTTCTATGGAATCAGGATGTCTGACCAGGTGATTAGGGAAGGATTCTCAGACAATGATTCTCATTTAGTATTTTCTTCTCACATCCAGTCTCCAGAAGAATGGTCAGGAGTGGCTGAGTAGAGCAAATGAGCCTTTATATGACATCTTCATGAGTAAGAGCTGACAAGGTCCAAAGTCACAGGACATTCTGGGGAAGCAAACCACAGCCCAATGGGAGATCGGAGATCGTCCTTGCAGTCAGCAAGCTGTAGTCTGACATAGAAAGAAGTTCAAGGTCACAGAGGCATAACAGTCAAGAGAAAGGAGAAAGCAAGGTCTATGCATCTTGCCAGTTATTCTACAGCCCCGGTGGCTACCTTGTCAGAGCCATCTTTAAATCTCATCTTTATTTTAATGCAAAAGGGCAAACGTGCTGTACACTATACCAGATGAGAACTCAGTGCCTGGGATACAGATGCCTGAAAAGCTATGGAGCGGTACCATTCTCAGCAGGGTTGAGCCTGGGCTTATCATGTTGAACCTCCACTGTGTCTGCCATGTTTGTGACCTTCTGCCAAGGCCTTAGTATAGGCATGGACTACCTTCTCCTGATTTTCTTGTCACTGTGAGTTTTTGTTTCCTCTTCTTTTATCTGGACCTGGCTACACAGAGACAGACCAGGCCCATTGCTCTCCTTTGTCCTGGTCCCATCCTAGCTCCTTAGCTGCCATAATCCAGCCACATTTCCTTCACAGTCTGATTTTTCATCTATTTCTTTAATGTTTTCAGGTCTCCCAATTTTGTATTACAGTATCAGTATCACTATCTCAACCTTCCTAGTGCTGTGACCCTTTAATATAGTTCTTCATGTTGTAGTAACTCCTTCAATGATAAAATTATTCTTTCATTGCTATTTCATGACTAATTTTGCTACTGTTATGAATTACAATCTAAATGTCTGATATGTAGGAAATCTTAGATGCAACCCATAAAAGGTCAAGAATTACTGCTCTAGAGGCTCCTTGTGAGTCCACCAGCCAATCTTCACAGCACATACCTACCCTCAAATGAAAAAGTGAGTGATTCTTCCCCAGAACCTCATACTTTCTTTGGCTACAGAAGTAGGAGGTTTAGTAATTCAGTGGTCTTAGATAAGTGACTTAGCCCTAGGATGGCTCAATAAGAAGACGGATATGATTAAACTAGATGGGTCAAAGCTGAAAAGTGCTGCCTGTTGAGCCTCATCTGATGTCAGTGCCTAGTGGGTGCCAGTCACTCTCCTCAGGCCTCTGTTTTACTTTCAGATCAGTTGGTGCCTTTCCTGCCATCTTACCTTTTCTTAGACTATTCCTTATGCCAGAGGAGTGTTCTCCCTTCAACTCTAAGCCATTATCCTAGCCTTCCCTCTAGGGCAATTATTCCTCCCACCAGACCATAGTCATCTTACTACATGGGACTCGGGGCTACCTTCTCACAAACTTCGTTTTGCTTTTTCTTTTGTTTTGGGGATGGGATCTTCTGATCTATCTCACCTGACCCTATCACCTTCTCTGAATATAATAATTGTGTGGTAGCTTACCTGTTTATAATGTGTCTATTCACCGTCTCTCTAACAAAGCTGTATGCTCCGGGAAGGGAAGGGAGGGGCAATGGCAATAGAATTAGAGCTATGGCAATAGATCTGTCTTTCTAGAACATAGTTGGTACTTAAAGAGTGAGAAAATGAATACTTGCAGTGAAAGGACCAATCCTCTCATGTTATAATCTAAATGCAGAGGCCAGAATTTCCCTTGTTCCACCCTAAGCTAAAATGCTTTGTCATAGTGACTCCAGAAAGATGTCTGTCCCCCCCTTTTCCTGTGCAGTTTAGCATCCTGATGTTGTTTGGAGCAGAATTTTTTTTTTCCACAGCCTGTCCGCCCCCAACCCTCTTTCTCTCTCTCAACCTTGATAAATTAACAGTCACTCAGGAAGCACTTCTCTGTGCTTTCCCCCAAGTACTTCATAAAAGGTTAAAACAAACTCTTTGAAAAGATGAGCTTTCATTGGCAATTTATTTCCCTAATTGATGGAATTAAAATAAGAGTGGCAAATTAGCTGAGTTTGATCTCAGGTACAGAGCTCCACATGAGTAAGCCCTGTAATGCAGCCCTAATTGCTGCCTGCGCGACCGTGATTAGGAACATTACATTATTTATTTAGCCTTTGATGCTAATCTCAGAACCAGAACTAACCAACACTTCTTGCAATTTTCATCCTCAGATGATGCCTGCTGCTACTATAGATTTACTCTCTAGGCTGGGAGGCTGCAGGTGGGACTCTCAAAGCCAACTGTGGGGGAGGGCGACCACTTCCTCTTCAGAGTGAGAAAGAGAAAGGATGCTGGGCTATGAAAAGCTGTGGGCATGGGCGCGTTACAGATCATTACAACAGAAACGAGAGTCAAATGACTCTCCAAAGTTGGTCAGAAGTGTCTTGAAGGAACTGCCAGACAAATATTCAAGACGGTCAAGTTTGATAGTAAGACCAGCTGTAGACAGACAGATGCAGACTTGCAGTGTGCTTGACTTCTCCTCTTCAGAGACTTGGAACCAGGGGCTCTCTGCTTTGGTCTGTTCCCCTCTCACTGGAGTCAGATGCCTGTGTGCTAATTTCATTTTTCATTATTCCAATAACAAAGCCGCGTGCCAAGTGCTAGAGACTTGCTGTCATGGGGACCTGGGTTTAAATCCTTCCCGACAACCATGAGCCTTAGCAATATTTAATTACCTTTCTGTGGCCCTAATCTTCTTGAGGAATGAATGCTGGTGGATAACAAGAGCTACTTTGTGCCTTTTTATGCCATAAGGATAATCTCAATAAAATATTACTCTCATAACCATTAGAGGCTTTATTTTTAACCTCCAGGTAAGGTATTTTCACTTTAATAAGAGATTTTTAAGCCCATAACTCTCACAGTCCAAATGATTTATTATATATTGGTGAAATTTTAAATGCTGGAAGTGTAGGTTAAGTGAGATCTTTTAGACCTACTACAATGAGCTATGTTGAATCACTAGCCTCTGTTACCCCTCTCAAGTCAACATCTACCTGTGGCATGTCTCACTGAGCTAGTAAATGGACTTTTGTCATTTTTGTTAAGCATCTCAAATCCCATGCTAACAGTTCTATTAAGTGATCCCATCTTTTGGGTCCATGCTTATTAGTTTGACTCCTGAGAATTATTTATCTAGCTTCCTTCTACCAAGTGGGTGTAGAGCTGAATCTTATATCTTTATCATTTGGGATCTGGTTCTTTCTATAACTGTTAAATGACAAGGCTTAATAAGTGGGCAGCAGATTTCATTTGTTTGTTATTGGACAAACCTTGGTAGTGTCAGACCATGAGATATGCACAGACTTGTACTGGAAGGACTAATGTGGGTTCTGTGTGGTGTCAGTTATGTCCTCAGTAGACCCTGAACTGAGGACCGAATGCCATTTTTCTACCACAAGATCTTTTGAAATCTTTTAAGTTAACTATTGAATCAATAAAGGGAGCCCTAGAAGGAGGGGGAAAAATCAGGAATTTTAGAAGGTGGATTAATCCAAGATGGTATTTTTTTAATAGGAAGATTGTATCTCTATTTTTAAGATCAAACAATGAGTCATTTGACGATTTTTGCCATGCTCCATCCAGTCAGACCTATTAAGACAGCTGATTATATATTTTGGAATTAAAATTTTATTGGTAGAAAGAACTTTGAACAAGCTTGAGGTCATGCTGTGATTGAGATGAAATAAGAACTAGTACCCTCTGGGGGCTTCTGCTAATCTTCATTACAGATTGGAGAATTAATTTTATTCAGCAATACTGAAATGTTATTCACTGCACACAACCTGGGCATGCAGTACTTTGGAGCCTAATGGCTTTGGAAAAAGCAAAACATCCTATGTTGGTGGCTACTGGTTATAAGAAGACAAAGCTTCTGTGATGAAGCTGGGATGATGTAAGGCGAGAAAAATGATTAAGAAATTAAATCTTGATACAGTTAAACAATCACTTGGGTTTGGAAAGTTAAGTTATTAATTATTTTTAAAAACTAACTTGAAATGTTTTATATGATCTCATTTTATTAAAACTGTAGTGTATGTGTGCTTGTGTTTGTGTGTGAGTATGTATGTGTGTAGGCGTGTATGAGAGAATGTGTGTGAAAATGTGTGGGGGTGAGGGTGTTTTTGTGTGCTTGCGGGTTCAAGGATGACCACTAGCGACAGTGGACCTTGTAGGTTGGTATAAGTGCTGTCTGTAGAGACAATTTCCTCTTTGGATTCAGAACTGGTGAGAATAATATTTCCAAGACAAATATCATTGTCTCAATTTCTGATGCAGCACAGACTGTACTTAGCCACATATAATAAATATCTGTCCATCCAAGAGTACGGAGATGCCTAATTATATAGATAGCAGGTGACCATAACACCAGAGCTAGTGAGAAAACACTGGGAAGGGGAATTGCATGGATAGGAATGGATATTACATAGATACAAAGGTTTGTTTTTATTTAAACCAAAAGAATACACAGGTATACACAGAATGATGAATAACATTAGCCTGAATGAGGAAAGACAGTATATTGTTAGAGTTTAGTTATGTTTGGTTTTTATCATATTAGTTAAAAAAAGCCAAACATGTTGTTGGTTATTTTAATAAATTATGAAAGCCTATGAAAAATTCCATATTCATTCATAATAGGAATTACTAAAACATAATATACACAAAAGAAACAAAGATTAAGTTATTTTGAAGACAAATGCTATCAAAACTTCATAATGGCAAATGATAAAAGTCTTCTGTCTATTTTAGATATCAATAGAAGAGAAACACTCTAGCATTTATATCATTTATAATAAAGCTGCAAGTAAAAGAAATGCCAATTAAGAAACAAATTGCAGTTTGCTGATGATGTCCATTCTACACTGAAAAAAAAAGTAACACACACTGATTACTATAAATTCAACAAGATTGCTGTATATCAGGTCCAAAATACATCAGCATCTAATGAGAAAATGTAATAATAGTGACAGTAATGGTAAACTCATCATCAAAGCCATCGTAACCCATGACTATTTATCAAAATAATTACAAAACCTTTATGGAGAAAAATGTGACATTGTGATGAAATATAGATGAAATAATGTAAATAGGAAGGAGAATCCCACTATGTTCATAGAAATGTGAAAACTGCAACTGCTCTGTAATCTAATTATTTTATAATCAGGCATCTATCCCAGAGAGACTCTCTGACATGAGTACTAAGATACATTCTAGGATATTCACCATAGAAATTATTATAATGAAGAAATAAAACCCAAGTGTTATAACTGCAATAAATAAAAGTATGTTTATACACTCATTATATTAGTTACATATTCCATTGCTGTAACACACCTTACAGAAGCAACTCAAGGAAGGAAGAGTTTGTTTTCACTCTCAGTTTGAGGATATGATTCACCACGGCAGAAAAGGCAAAATGGGCAGCAGAAGAAAGAGGAGATTGGTTATATATGAGAGAGAGAGAGAGAGAGAGAGAGAGAGAGAGAGAGAGAGAGAGAGAGAGAGAGAGA
>NW_021604587.1:5572988-5620395 GCF_004785775.1 Grammomys surdaster
AGAGAGAGAGAGAGAGAGAGAGAGAGAGAGAGAGAGAGAGAGAGAGACTGGTGCTTTACTCATTGCTCCTTTTTATTTATTCAGGGACTTAAGCCTATGAGAAATGTCAGCAACCTAAGGCTGTGAAGTGTGAAGATGGCTCTTTTGGAAGAGGAACTCAACGGTAAATGACATCTTATGTTTTTACCTTTACACAAGCATTTGTATGGTTTCTTTTCTATAAGTAGTGGGATAACTTAAGCATACTTGTATTTTATATTTCCATATTCTTTCCAGAAGAATAAATGTGCTCCCTTCTGAATATACATTAACTTATTCTTGTTCTGTTTTCCAAGGAAATTGGGAACTTTTCATAACTTAAGCAATTTTGTTTCTCTTTCCTTTTTTCTTTTTCCCTTTCCTATTTCTCTTCCTATTATATTGTTTCCCTTTCCCTCCCCGCTCTTCTCATCCCTCCTTTTCCTCTCCTCCGCTTCCCTTTACTTCCCTTCCATTTCTCTGTCTTCCCTTTTTTCAGTCCCCCTTTCCTTTCCCAACTCCCTCCATTCCCTTTCCTTTCCCATATCATTTTTTATTCCTTGTTTTCCATCTATTATTTCTCTGTGCTAAGAGGCAGGGAGATTTTGTGTGATAAGAAGCACTATATCTGAGAGCTAGCCACTATAGTTCACAATTTCTATTTCTAAAATCCAGATCTGACAGCAAATGCAAGGTTGAAATGCTATTTATAAAAACTTCTGAAATCGTTCACCAAATATAATTCCCAAGCTATTGAAGATAGGATTCTCAGTGTTTCTGCAATGTTCTCAGTGAGGGTGTATTTTTACACAAAATATTTCCTCTATGGGGATCTGGGTGAATGTCTTTGTAAGAATCATTTACTGTGTTCAAAAGATCAAGCACATGCAAGGGGCTTTATTGGGAGTGCCTTTCCTTATCTGCTGGTAGTTAAAAAATCATCAAAAGACCAAACCTAAGAATAAAAGGTGTAGAGGATGGGGAGGAAACCTAGCTCAAAGGCCTAAAAAATGTTTTTGACAAAATCATAGAAGAAAACTTTTCTGACTTAAAGCAGGAGATGCTGTTAAATTGTACAAGAAGCATACAGAACACCAAACAGATTGCCGCCGCCCACCCCCAAAAGTAATACAAAACACTAAATGCACAGAACAAAGAAAGAATGTTAACAGCTGGAGGGGAAAGAGACCAAGTAACATTAGAACTACATCTTATTCTTGGTAGAGACTCTTAAAGCCAGAAAGTGTGTTACAAACTTTAAGAGATTACAAATGCCAGTCCAGACTACTATACCCAGCAAAAGTTTCAGCATAGATGGAGAAAATAAGAAACTCCATGATAAAGTCAAATTTAAACAATATCTAAAAGTCCAGCCTTACAGAAAGTGCTAGAAGGAAAACTCCAACCTAAGGAGATAAATGACACCCATGAAAACACAGGAAATAATCTCACACCAGAAAAATCAAAAGAAGGGACACACACACACACACACACACACACACACACACACACACACTGCATCACCACCACCTTCAACAAAATGATAGGAATCGACAATCATTAGTCATTGATATCTGTTAATGTCAATGCTCTCAGTTCCCCAATAAAAAGAAGCAGACTAACAGAATGGGATGAAAAGAGGATCCATCTTATGTTGTATCCAAGAAACACACTTCAACATGAAAGATGTTACTTCGGGAGAAAGTGTTGGAAAAAGATAGTTCAAGGAAGTGGACCTAAGAAGCAAGCTGGTATAGCCATTTAATATCTAACAAAATAGTCTTCAAATAAAAGCTCATCAAAAAAAAAAAACAGGGAAAGACACTACATACTCATTAAAGGAAAAATACACCAAGATACATTTCTATTCTTTAACATCTATGCCCTAAGCACAGAGCACCAAAGTCTGTAAAAGAAACACTGCTACAGCTTAAATTGCATATTGACTCCCACATAGTGGTAGTGAGTGACTTCAATATTCACTCTCAGCAATGGACAGGAAATTCAGACAGAAACTAAACAGAGAAATGCTGGAACTAACTCATGTTATAAACCAAATGGATCTAACAGATATTTACAGAACATTTACTCAAACACAAAGAATATAGCTTTTTCTTTGCACCTCTTGGGACTTTCTCTAAAATTTACCACGTACTTGGATACAAAGCAAATCTCAACAGATACAAGAAAATTGAAATAACCCCCCTACATCCTATCAGACCACTATAGATTAAAGTTGGATATATCAACAGAAACAACGGAAACATTACAAAACTGTAGAAATGGAACAAATCTCTACTGAATTAAAAATGGGTCAAGACAGAAATAAAATAGGAATGAAAGAGAACATATCCAGACTTATGGGATGATGAACGTAGTGCTGAGGGGAAAGTTCATAGCCCTAAGTACATACAAAAAAAAAAAAAATCCAACCAACCAAACAACAACCACAACGAAAACAGAAGAAGGAGGGATTCTATACTAGCAATGTAACATCTTACCTAAAAGTGCTAGAACAAAATGAGGTAAACACCCAAAGAGGTAGATGCCAAGAAATAATTAAACAGGGCTAAAATCGATGGATTAGAAACAAAGAGGACAATACCAAAGAAAAATCAATGAAACAAAAACTTGGTTCTTTGAGGTAACCCAGACCCAAAGGACATACATGGTAAGTACTCACTGATAAGTGGATATTAGCCAAAAAGCACAGAATACCCATGATACAACTCATAGACTGTAAGAAAGTTTAACAAGAAGGAAGGTCCAAGTGAAGATGCTTCGATCCCACTTAGAAGGGGGAAAATAATCATGGGAGGCAGAAGGAGGGAGGGATTTGAGTGGGGTAGGGGAGGAGGAATGGAAAAGAGCAGTGAGATCAGGTATAGGGGAAAGAGAGGAGAGAAGCCCAGAGGTCCAGGAGAATGAATGGAATGATTCAGCTGCAGGAGTGAGGGTGGGGGAACTGTGAAGTCTCAGAGACCTGGGATATGAGAGGCTCCCAGGATTCAGTGGGGATGACCTTAGCCAAAATGCCCAGCAGTGGAGAAATGGAACCTGAAGAGACTACCTCTAGTAGATGGACAGGGCTTCCAGTGGAGGGATGGGTTCACCCACCTACCTTCAAAAATTTTGACCCAGAATTGTTTCTATCTAAAAGAAATGCAGAGACAAAAGTGGAGCAGAGACTGAAGGAAAGGCCATCAGGGACCAGCCCAAGTTGGGATCCATTCCATGTACAGGCACCAAACCCTGACACTATTACTGATACCCAGTTTTGCTTGGAGACAGGAACCTAGCATAGTTGTCCTCTGAGAGGCTCTACCAGCAGCTGACTGAGACCAATACAGATACTTATGACCAACTATTGGACTGAGGTCAGAGACCCCTATGGAAGAGTTAGAGGAAGGATTGAAGGAGCTGAAAGGGATGGCAACCCAATAAGAAGACCAACAGTATCAATTAACTCAGACCCCTGGGAGCTCCCAGAGACCAAGCTACCAACCAAAGAGCATACATAGGCTGGTCTGTGACACAAGCATATATGAAGCAAAAGACTACCTTGACTGGCCTCAGTGGGAGAAGATGTACCTAATTCTGTAGAGACTTGATGTCCCAGTGATGGGGTGTCAGAGGCAAAGGGGAGGGAGAACGGGGAGTAGAACTTTTAGAGGGGGACTGGGAAGGGGGAGAAACATTTAGATGTAGATAAATAAAACAATTTTTAAAAAAGACGCAAAATTTGTACTCCACAAAATTGAAAAAAGCTAAAAGGATAATTTTTTCAATTGATACCACTTACAAAAGTTAAATATAACCATAGGAAACCAATTTAAATAGGCCTATAACCCTAAAGGAAATGTAAATAGTAATTAAAAACTTTCCAATAAAAAAAATCAGTAGCCCTCTTATATACAATTGGACCTAAAACAAATGAAAGAAAAACCTCCCTTTACAATAACCACAAATGAAGTAAAATATCTTGGGGTAACTCTAACCAAGAAAATGAAAGACTTATATGACAAAAACTTCAAGAATTTGAAGAAAGAAACAGAAGAAGATATCAGAAGATGGAAATTTCTCCCACGCTCATGTACCAATTAGGATTAACACAATAAAAATGCCCATATTTTAAAAGCAATCTACAGATTCAACACAATACCCATCAGAATTCTAACACAATTCTTTACAGACCTTGAAGGAAAATTCTCAACTTCATGTAAAAAACAAAACAATACAAAACAAAACACTACAAAACAAAACAATACAAAATGAAACAAAACAAATATCCGAGGATAGCTAAAATAATCCTGAACAAGGTCAATGCATTGACCTTGTCAATGGCTTCCTATAATTCTTGTCATTCTTGTATTCTCATGGTCTCTGAGAGCTCAGGTTTCACCCCTGATAGGCACTATGAGTGTCCTTTCTGCTTCTTTCTCTTGGTGTTCATGCCCACGCTGGGAATACTGCATTATTGCCAATACTGGGCTTCTTCCCCAAAGGGTAGATTTGTATATTTTCTTTATAGCATGAGAACCTTCTGTGCTCACTCAGGACAAGACAGACACACCCAAGAATTGCCGTCCCTGGAAATAACCAGCCATAGCCAAAGTTTTACAGGGCTTTGCTGTAGTTTTCTTTCTCCCCTGTTAGTTTATCAACTCCAGGTATTTCCCAAATTCCCGGAATTCTGCAAGTGGATTCAGTTTGCTTTGCCCCCTCTAACAACATTGATAATTTTTTTTAAAAATCCTGTACTTTCAGAAGGTTCCTTTGTCTTCTATTTTATCAGTGTCTCTCAAGTGTGGTTCCTGATCCATTTCACAAACAAGCCCCTGGCACTTGAGTGTGTATGGCGTCATACCCTGTTTCTGAGGGTCCCATGAAATTCCTTACGTTTTTCTGTAAGAAGGACAAACTTTAAATTCATCATGATTTGGTCAAGATTGATTTGATTTGACTATCAAAGCTTCATTCTGATACATTTTAACTTGTAGGAGGTGGCTAAGTTCTGAAATGGGCTGCACAAGTCCTATTCTGACTTCCTTTCCATATGTGAAGTGGGGTATGTCCTCAATAAAGATGTTCTATGAAAAGCTGGAGGGATGGATGGCTCAAGTTCCCTGAGAGCTGATGTCGCACTTTTACATAGCTCACAACTTGGCAGAACTGTGGGTGAGGGGTGGGGAGGTAGGGACCATTGTAACATCAGATTAAAAATTCAAAGCTAAAATAGAAGGAAGTTTAGAGAACATTATTGTTCAAATCGGGCATGTTTCAGAGTTCACAACCTTCATTGGCCACCTAGCTCAAATCATAGAAAACAGACTCATGCATTTGGTGAGCCATGGATGGATGAGGTGTTTGTGTGCACACAAACCCTGGTGCTTATTGGATGTTGGAGAGAATGGCATTCCAAAGACACAGAGAGGGACTTTCCTTAATCTTTTTCCTGGTAGCAGACTGAATCAGAAGACCCCACCTATTCCCTCCACATTCTTAGTAGTTTTTTCTCAGTTCCTCATTTTGACTTTCCCCTCCCCTGTAATCTAATTAAATTATCCACCTGCAACCCGAAGTTAGCATCCATTTTTGTTCAGCTCTGAATTTCCCAAATGGTCTATACGTGATAATCTGCAGAAGTCTAAACGTCTCCATCCTTGGTGGCCAGTTTGCATTTCAGGGAGCTTTAAATCCTAAGACTGCAATGCATGTACCATCTAAGAGGTGGTATTTGAATTTCAAGCCATTCTCCCAAACATATCCTACTGCTTTCACAAGCTAGTCCCTCAGCACCTGGATGAATTAAATTCTTTAGAAAGAACTGAAATGGTAGATGTGTAATTCTATCAAAAAATCATGAACAAAATTATTTTTTTTCCACAAGTTACAAAACTCCAAGGAGGAAGTTGGGTCTCTGGAGAAAATGACTGAGTGAAGATGAAAATGAACTTTTTCAGTGTCAACTCAGGGTCACCCTGGGAAGTCAATTACAGTGTTTGTCATGGGAATTTTGCCAAGAGAAATCTTGATTAAGGGTAAGTCTTTTCTCCATACTTCCAGAGTCCCAGCCTTTTCTTGCATAAGATTTCTCCCTAAATGGCATCCTAACTTGATGTACTAAGAACTATTTCTCTCAATTGTCAAATCTTCATACTCTGATTCTAGACCATTTCTAATATTATTTCATATATTACACACATATATAATTATATATTACACATACAGTATCATATTATATATTATACTGTATATAATAATTTATAATCTTCTTGTTCTATTCAATATCTTCCTGCTTCTGTGTTTTCACCTCCTCAGACTAAACATAGCCATCCTCCCAAAACAAACCTCCTTATTCCCTACTTAGTCTAACAAGATCAGATGTAAAGAATGAAAGTGGACTTTGGCTCATTTCAAGAGAGAAGAAATTTTAGTGGAAGGGTATCTGGAGCTTTTGTGGAATGAAGAGGAGACTGGAGAATCAGCCTCAGGTAGTAGGGAAGGTTCAGAGGAAGCTGAGAGATGAGGAGAGTGAGCACAGGTGGAATAGTGTGTACCTGACACTCTGGATGTGGTAGTGCTGATAACACTGCAGCCACAAATTATTTCTCCATGTGGCTTAAAGTACTGGAGCATCTAATTGGCTGATTCTCCTTCAGGTGCCCCAGATCCTGGCATTCTGTCAAGAAGCCCTGAATACTCTAATTTTGTTTGGGTACTTTTAGTTCCTCATGCAGCAAGAACACCTACTGTATCCAATGCTTTCAGTGTCCACATCACTCTAAGCTTTTGATTTCTGTGTACCTGGTAAAAATGTCCCTCCACATTTATGTCTTTTGAGGGCTTCTTCTTCCTGACAAAAGTCTCTGTGCCTGCTATGCACTAGGACTATTGGAATAGCACCAAATCAATGACAGATAGGAACAGGTACATGCAGATCCCATGCCAGCCCTTTTGTCCTTCACCTGGAATAATTCTGAATGTATTTTGCATTCTCACAGCTCCTGGGACACAGAGGAGCTTCCAGGGCAAGTGCTTGAGCACACCCTGTCTGAGCCTTACCCTTCCTAGTCTCACTCCCAAACTCCTTCTTTCCTGTACTTCCTCTGCTTCCTACATGAGACCCTTGTAATCAAATTCTTTTCTTGGGGTCTATTTCTGGAGATACCCCAACTGGGAGAGTCACTCCAGACTTAGCTCATTAAGATTGTATTCATCTCTGAAGGCCAAGGGTGAAAGTCTGCTCTTAATATACACAAAACCTAGCCAATGTGCTCACTTTGTTTTTGACCACCAGAATATTTAAAATTAAAAAAAAATCTTTAGGGATGGACACTTCTTTTTGGCAAAATCTTTACCACATCCACTGCTTTTCCTCTGACAACACATTTATTATGAACCTGACTCACGAAGGCTCTTGGGTTTGTGATCTTTGCAAAGGCTTAACTCAAATATCCCTTAATGAAAGTTCCCTGAGCACTAGGCTGAACAAATCCTTCTTACCCGGAGTCTCCACAGCAATATAGATGAAATGTGAAAGATTCTATGAGAATTCAGCCCTGCTATGTTACGGTGCAGAGATACACCTCTCCTGCCTAGTCAGGCTCCCCACTTCTCCTCCTTCATCCTTTCCTTTTGTCCACCAACATAGCAGAAAATTAACCACTATAACCTGAATTCAATGGTATTTATTTCATTCATCAAGTTGTGAAACCATCATCTCTAGTTCTAGAGTATTTCTGGCGTAATACCAGAAATGCTATGCTCATTGGGCAGTTGCTCTCTGGTCCTCCCTCTGGGGAAGCCTCTGGCCATCATTATTTTTTTGTCTGTGTTTTTGCCCTTAGCACTAGGTGTCCTCAGCACGCAATACATCATTTTGGAGAAGGCAAAGGATTATTTAGTGTGAATCTAAACAAAGGTAAGAATTGGCATTTTATAGCCCAGTGATCTTAAGAAAACTGCTCAAGATACAGGTTGCCTGAGTAAGTGGGACCCAGGTTTACTGCCCGTGCTGCCCAGCTGGAGGGCTAACTTCTACGTAGTTCCCCTGCAAGATAGGATCTACCTAAATATCATGACAATTAAATAGTTAATGTGTAGAGAACACTCATTAAAGTGCATAACTAAGAAAACCAGAATTGCGTGTGTTAAGTGTGACCTACCCTTGCTCCATTCTGAGTATACAGAGTTCATTTTCCAAGAGAGAAGCAAGACAAACACTGAGAGATGCTGAGTTGAATGTCTCTTCATTGAAACGGATATTCATGTAGTTTTTGCCCTTGAGTAGACATTATGTCTCTATTCCACTCCATCACCTGGTGTACCCCACTTTAGCATCCCACCTTACCCAAATATTAAGACTTTGCCTTAGTCTTAGGTTTGACCTTGAATACAACTAGAATGTAAGGTTTTACCTTCTCAGGAAGGTAAACACCATGCTCACTTTGAGAATCTGTGCTGCTTATACTTAGAACATAATCAAACTCGGTGACTTGTGATCAATTGTCACGTAAATAAATCAATTCATACATAAAATGATCAATCATTCCAACTACACAATTTCTGAATGTGCTCCTTATTAACCATCAACTGCTTCAAATGGTAACTATCAGAATCAAAAAGCTTAAAAAAAACCCTTATATTTCCTAAAAGGGTATGTCATGCTTAACACACACAATTCTGGCTCTTATCTGTATCTGTCTATGTCACCTTTGTCCTTGATGGAGGAGAGACAAGGCCACTGCTTCCTGGTGTTCTTTGTAGCTCAGCTGACCCTGTGCTACTTTTTGCTCCAGCCTAGCTTCAGCCTTGACGTAAAACCCTTTAGTTCTATATAAATAATGGCTGTAATTAATAATAAATGAACAGCCTGGGGAATTGCCGAGCAGAATTTAGTGGCTAGAGATTTATACAGCTATGAGTGGTGCCAATGTAAGACATGGGCATGGAAAAAAACGTGGTATTATTGCTTCAGAACCAGGCCACTGCTAATAACCACTGTGCAAGTAGGAGCTCACAGCCTTCCTGAAAATCACAGTTGTCACCACACATTTTCCTGGGTGTCACAGAGAGGAGGGTATTTTTATCTTTTTGGTCTTTTTATCCTGTAAATGACAGGCCTCTAAGGTAAGTCTAGCAGATTCATGTGGAGGAAGACTGAAATCTGAACATGAAGCAGTGGTAGAGAAAGGATTCAGACATAGAAGCTAAAGGAACCAGGTCATTGTGTACTTTAAGGGGAATTGGTGGGGCAAGTGAGTTTTTAAAATGATACTTACTTTACAGGAAGCAAACAAAATGACCAAAGAATGCCCAAATGGGGGTATTCTTAGCTTGACAACCACTGAATGCAGCAGTTGAGATTTGCCACCCATTCAGTCCAGTATAACACACTTTGATGTTTTAAAATTTAATTTTCCTATCTTCTTTAAAATCATGATTCACTTAGACATTAGTAGCTGCACAAAGCTTGAAACAAGCTTTATACATTGCTGAACAACTGCCATTGAAGAAGCAGCTCACAGCCTTGTAGGTGCTTTTCACTGACTAAAACACACATCATCATTCACATTTCACTGTCTTTAATTTCTGTAAACTGATCCGAACCTTCAAAGTGTTTATAAACTTGATCAAGAAACATCCGCCAAAAGAGGAACACTCCTCCATTGTTGGTGGGACTGCAAGATGGTGCAACCACTTTGGAAATCAGTGTGGCGGTTCCTCAGAAAATTGGACATAGCATTACCCGAGGATCCAGCTATACCACTCCTAGGCATATACCCAGAAGGTGCTCAAACATATAATAAGGACATATGCTCAACTATGTTCATAGCAGCCTTATTTATAATAGCCAGGAGCTGGAAAGAACCCAGATGTCCTTCAACTGAGGAATGGATTAAAAAAATGTGGTATATTTACACAATGGAGTATTACTCAGCTATTAAAAACAATGAATTTGAGAGGTTCCTAGGTAAATGGATGGAACTAGAAATTATCATACTGAGTGAGGTAAGCCAATCACAAAAGAACACACATGGTATTCACTCACTGATTATTGGATATTAGCCCAGAACCTTAAAATGCCCAAGATGCAACTCACAGGCCACATGAAGTCCATAAAGAAGGAAGACCAAGTGGGGGTGATTCGGTCCTTCTTAGAAGGAGCAACAAAATACTCAAGGGAGCAAATATGGAGACAAAGCGAGGGACAAAAACTGAAGGAGGGGCCGTCTGAAGACCTTTCCACCTGAGTATCCATCCCATGTGCAGTCACCAAAGGTAGATGCTGATGTGGAAGTCAGGAAGTGCATGCTGATAAGAGCCTGATATGGATGTCTCCCCAGAGGTCTTCAAGAGTCTGACATATTCAGAGGCAGATGCTCACAACTAGCCATTGAAGTGATTATGGGGTGCTCAATGGAGGAGTTAGAGTGAAGACTGAAGGAGCTGAAAGGATTTGTGGCCCCATGAGGAGAGCAACAATACCAACCAACCACAGCTCCCAGGGTCTAAACCACCAGCCTGGGAGCACTTATGGAGGGATCCAGGGCCTTAGCTGAATATATAAGAGTGGAGGGCCCTGCTGGGCACAGGTGGAAGATGAGATCCTTGACCTCATGAAGGCTGGACGCCCCAGGGGGTGGGAGTTTTGAGGGTGGGGAGGTGGGAGTGGGGGGGTAGATAGAGGTTACATCCACAAAGAAGAAGGAGGAGGTGTGAGGGGATTGGGGGTTCCTGGGTGGGTGGGGGATGGGGTAAGGGGACAACATATGAAATGTAAATAAAACATCCAATAAAAAAAAAAAAAAAGAAAGAAACATCCGCCAAACTATAGAAGTATGATTTGAACCCAGATGGGTCATTTCCAAAGTCTTTTCATGTTTGGATATCCACATCACCTCTCCTGGTGCCCCAGATAAAAATATTTTCATGTAAAGGTAAGTGTCCCTCCCCTCAGAGATCAAGGAACCTCACAGAAGAGGGGGAGGAAGGATCATAAGAGTCAAAAGGGATAAAGGGCACTAGGAGATCATGGCCACTTAATCAACTAAGCAGGACTCATAGGCTCACAGAGAGTCTGACTCAGTCCATTTCCTTCCAGGGCTTAAGGAGAATTCTATAGGTAAAATCTGAAAGGCCATGAATTAATCTCTTTTCATAATGAAAATATAGTTTAACATACAATATGTTATGATTATGGTTCCCCTTCCTTAACTTCTAGAGCTTTGTCACCTCCCCTCACCAAAATCCACATCCTTTCTTTCTCTCTATTATTAAAAAACAATCAGACATCTAAAATCATGATGAGGATAAGATAAGATAAAAACAAACCAGAATAGGACAAAACAAGCAAAATGAACCAAAGAAAACAGCACATATAAATGTACACACACACACACACATTTGTACATGCAGAAATCCCATAGAAACACCACTGGAAACCATACTATATACACAAGAGACCTGTAAGTTTAAAACAAAATAAAACTATCTAAGCCATCTTAGGGATGGAGCCTGACCTTAAGTGTGGTTTGTATATCCAGTTATTCCCCATTGGAGAAAACTAATTTTTCCTTTATTAGTAGTTATCAATTGGAAATAGCTTCTGGCTTAGGGATGGGGGCTTGTGTCTACTTCTCTCGGTGCTGGGACCTCATCTTGCTTAGATTTGTGCAGTCCCAGTAAATGCTGTCACAGTCTCTGTAGGGAAATAGTTTTTAACTATTATTTCATCACACAAGAAATTTTGAAAGTGTTACATGAGAGCTTATTACATAAATTGGATCTTATATTCTCCTTGGAGGTTTGAAAGCTCTGGATCTTTGTAAGGAATCATTTAAAGGTACTCTGTGGGGAGGGAAAGATTGTGGGAAGGGGTGACCTGGAAGAGAGGGGGTAGTGAGTGGGATATGAAGTGACTAAGTAAAATAAGCAAATAAATAAGTTTTATTTTTAAAGAAAGGTGCCCTGATGTTTAATTCTGATGCTTGGTTACATTTAGGGATGTATGCCTGTGTTAACCCCACTTCTGGTATTCATTGTCCATATTTTTTACTTGTCAGACTGATGTGGCAAAAGATCTGACCAAAAGAAACTTAAGGAAAGATTTTTTTCCTCATAGTTTGAAGGTGTAGTCAATAAAAGTATCAAGTAACAGTGGTAGAAGGGTGAGGCATCTGGTCACAGTATTTTCAAGGTCAGAATGCAGTCAATGATGGTACTTAGTTTACTTTCTCCTTTTTGTCTCTTTTCTTTAGTCAGCATCTCTAGCCCACGTGCTGCTCCTATTCAGTGTAGGTCTCTCTTCCTTTTTTTTTTGCAAACACCCTTACAGATGCCCAGAGTAATGTCTTCTAAATAATTCTAATTGACAATGAAAGCTGAAAATCACAAATCTTATTACTTACTTCACTTTCAAAACACAAAAGCTTGATATAGTTCTTCTCAAAAAAACCAGCAATGATTTTTTTTTTTGGATGTAAGATGCATTTCTCCAAATGGTGAGTAAAATTTTTATTAGGTGACCATTTGTCAAAATAGTTGAAGCACTCTGTTGACCAAAAATGTGAGTTGACACACTTGTGACTTCTCTCTTGGCGGGGGTGGGCATCAGACATAAAGATAAATGAAACATCCCAGGCTGCCAAGTTGAAAGTCTAGTAGACTACAGTGCTTTGTGCCTATTATAGTATCATTGCCTCAAAATGGTTTTCCAGAATATGTTTCAAGGGAGGAGCAGAGTGTATATATTTCAAAGTAACAAAAATCCTGTCTATCCAGCTTTGGATTCATTGTTCTTTCTAGCAGTGGACATTAAGAAAAATTGGCATATCTAAAACTATATATTAGGTTTACTCCTACTCTTACTTATGTCTAAAGGATAAGATCTTGGATTACAGGAAATTAAAATTTGGGAAAATGAAAATCTTTCTTTATCTACTATGTATGTGATAGTATGCACACACACATACACAAAGATAGATACCCAGACAGAGAAAGACACTGCACAGAGAGGGTGGAGAGAAAGACACACACACACACACACACACACACACACACACACAGAGAGAGAGAGAGAGAGAGAGAGAGAGAGAGAGAGAGAACACAAATCAAAAATAGAATGTGAGAAAGACTATTAAAAATGTAGAACATGACTACAAAAGAAATTTCTCTAGAAAAGCATCTCAACTGATTTTTTGTGAGTGCCAGAATTTTGTGGGTTTTTTTTTTTTAAAAGAATTTTATGGTTCAAATCAGCAGGTACATATTTGTAGAAAATTCAGAATATACTTTGTGGATTAAACTGTAAAAAGTCCCCCTATCCATAAAACCATCCTATTAGTTTCCTCCCATGCTGACTCTGATCTTGATCACGACTTGCTTTTTTTTTTTTTTACATCCATTGAACAACAGTACATGTGATTAAAAGTATAAGCATGGAAATCTATTACCCATTTGTAAATGAACCAGTGGTAAGGTGTCATTGGTTCATTTACCAGTAAGGAGTGGACGACCCTACTCACTAAAATCAGCAACCAGCTACCTCTGCCCAGATGAGGAGTAACTGGATACCAAAAGGTTACAAAAGCAAGCTGAAATAAACCCAGGAGAGAAGGCAGTTGAATCCAGCTCATACTGCTAATCCACAGAAGCATAAACTAAAAACATGACTGGTTTGTTCTGCAGCAATATCTTGCTGATACATTTGACAATATGATCTGAACCAGTGGAGAAAGAAGTACAAACTAAGACCCTTGCCAAAGGACCTACAGTCACATCGAGAGATTTTGTTTTGTTTTTAAAGGTAGAATTTAAAAACGGAGTTAATGAGACAGTGTGATGTCTCTTATATTCTGTCTTAATAAATGGTAGAAAAAGTGCTAGTTAGGATGTATAAGGAAAATAAAGAGAAGGAAATGAAAGGTGTCTGCTAATAATGTAACAGCAGAGAAGGGAAAGCGGGCAGTGTAATCAGGGCAATCATGAGCTTTAAGACTAGGACAGGTATGAGGAAAGAACAGGCAGGAAAAGGTGTGGAAAAGCAAGATGGAGACAGGACTGGGAGCTCTGCCAAGAAATTTTACATTGACATGGAAAGCAACAGGCAACTGTCAGAAGTGCAGAAATAACTTAACATTCAGGAAATTCAATAATGCACTTGCCTCCGAGGCTATAGTGAAGTGATGAAACTGAAAAAGTAGTGTCACTGTATCACCACCCATGAGGATCAGAACCAAGGGAGGCCAAACCCCATGATCTACCTGGTCAGTCTGGGCTTCCACACTACTAGAGAGGCCTTCAACACAATGTAATGGGCTTTCCCCCAAGGGAGGAAAAGAAGAGGGTATGAATCTCTTAAGTGTGAAGCAGGGCAGCCCCCATCAGACATAGCTTTTTCTTCATGGGAGAACAACTAAAGCCATCACAGCCAAAGACATGGGATGAGAAGCCAGGAACAGCTCAAAGCCTCATCAGGCCCCCAAGTCTTGCTGTCATCCTTGCTCTGGTGCTTCTTGGGTTTGGTAAAGCATCTCACACATAGCTTAGGCTAGCTTTGTGACCAGAGGGTCACACATTGAGAACAGAGACACATAATGAACAGGAAGTCACATATTTATCAAATAAAGCATAGGCTCTTTGCTTTCTCTTCGGGGACCTACTCAAAGAACAAACACAGAAGAAAGTGATACTTGGGTGAGGACCTTTTATTAATTAAATTTATGAAAGAACAGATATCGTGGTGAGTGGAAAAGAGAAAGTTCTAGAGTGGGAAGCATGAAGGACATTCCCAAAATAGGAAAAGGAGAGAGACTGTCATTGAGAAATGGAAGAAGTAAATCCCCTTCCCCATCCCTTCCTAGTGCTGATTTTATGTGAATAGTTACTCCTGTATTCTGCCCTCTCATATGTAGCTATCCGTTGGCATTTGAATGTGTCATGCATCCTTTCGGGGGACTCTTACTATCTCCATCCTTCCTTCCTGATTTGTCTGTTTTGTGATATGTTCCCAGCTGCACCTATTGGAATAATTTTCTTTCCTGAGGGTTCCTGCACATGTAGGTCACCCTGGAGACCCTCTTTTATAATTGTTGGTTGTTATGCAGAATCTTTCTCCAGCTCTGTGATTGCAGGGGGCAAGGTTCTCATAGTAAAAAACTCATTCCTATGAATTTACATGAGTGATATGATTGGTATTGGTACCCCTGATCTTGTAGTCTCCTAGCTGTGAAGCAAAGCAGGTCAAATCTGAAAAAGCTAGAAATATAGAACATTAATTTTAGGAGCATTATTTGTACCCATGTTAAGAAGATCCTGGGAAGTCAATACCTAGGAGCCAGTGCAATGACATCTTCAAACAATCCAAGAGTGATGGGAAGGGGTGAGACAGTAAGAGCCAGATGGCGGCATTCTGGAAAAGCAATTTTCTTCCTTACAGAGAAAAAAACATTCTCATGTCTATCAAGACTCAAAATTTGAATATGACTCACTTTCCTCACCTCAAAAATGGGGATATCTCACTGGTAATCCTGCAGAGTATAAAAGATATTCATTCAGTATGCTCAGTATGTACAAGTGTTATCTGAGAACTATTTGCTTACTAAAACCAAAGAGACATGTCGCTACCTCCTGAATCTGCTACCGAACAGAGAACAAAGACTCCAAGGAAGCTGTCATTTAGAATAGGAGTGACCCAGAGGGCTGTGGTCATAAAATACTTTACTTATTTCACAGAGCTCCATTTGCTGTCCCCCTAAGCCTGCCATATCCACCAGGTTACTAACTCATTAATAAGGCAGCTTTTTTATGTAAGGGAGAATTCTAAGCAAGCATATTTTGGTCTAGAGACCACTGTTGTTTCTATGGTATTCGTAGAAAGTAGCTAACACAGGGAAGATACATTCCCTGTCATTCAGGCTATAAAGTACGGGTTGAAGCAAAAAGACATTCCCTCACTTCTGAGTTTAAAGCATTGCTATCCCGAGTGCCTTAAGCAGCTTCTCTGATTGTTGGGGCCGTGGTGGTGGTTCATGCTTCTTGCTTCTCAATGCAAACATGTTCTCAAGAAATCACAATTACCCTCCCCTACTTCTGTCCACACCAGTTTCTCTTAATTTAATATTTAATTTAATTTATTATTTCCCAAGAATTTCTTCAGGTTTATCACTCCTTCACTTCATGGTATTGCCCCTCTTTGAAATTGCTTGTCTACTACCTCTCTTTTTCCACAAGATGGCATGGTCCAATGGTTAAAGAATCAGACCCCAAAACTAGACCATGTTGTTTGAATTTCAGATCTGCTTTTCATCTTTCTGTGCCTTAGTGTCTTACTCTGTAGGATGGGGTTGTGACCATATGTAACTCTGGGGTAACTTCAGTAGAAGTAAGTCAGAGCAGTTGCCCACAGTTGTGCTTGGGATCATGGGTGGCACACAGTAGGTACCATATAGGTATTTGCTGCTGAAGCTCTCCTGTACTGCCACAGGAATACATGCTTCATGAGAGTTGACCTAGTTGATCTCTTCCCATTGTGCACCTACAAAATATGTGAGCATAGTAGCTGTACAATAAATATCTGGTGAGTAATGACCATGTATTGTGTACCAGTGATTCAAATGAATGACAGCTTCCGATTGACTAATCTTTCAGATATTCACTAAAGCAGCAGTTCTCAACCTTCCTAATGACGCTGTCATTTAATACAATTCCACATGTTGCGGTGACACACCCCCGCCATAAAATGATTTTTGTTGTTACTTCATAACTGTAATTTTGCTATTGTTGTGAATTATAATATAAATATCTGATATGCAGAATATCTGCTATGCAACACCTGTAGAGGAATCATTTGGTCCCCAAAGGGGCCATGACCCACTAGTTTAAAAATATTGCACTAAATATTTGACAGATTATCTTTATCTGAGAAATGTATTACTGCTTAGTAAACAATGAGCATGTTTTCAGGCCGCTACACCTCATTGGAGCTTCAGCTCATGATCACAGTGAGAATCATCCCTTAGCTCAGGCTTCCCAGCACATCGCTTTTGTTGATTTCTGCTTGTGGAAATAATTAATGGGGTGTCTGTTTTTGAATCTCTGTACAATCATACCTAACCAGCATCAGTATTTCAGACATCACCGGCTTATGACAGAAGTCAATCTATTCAGAAACTGCTCAATTAAAACCGGTTCTGCCTGTGAAATTTTGCCTTTACGGTCATAGAGGTTGACTGTTAAAATTCATAGAATCCGCCACTGGAAAAATAAATGGCTTATAGTTTCTCATTAAATTTCATCAGACTATTTCTGAAGAGCTATTTTAGCACTAAAGAGAGCAAAGTCAGGTTTCCATTCTGAGCCACTGAGATTTTCACCAGTAAAATTTCCATGGGCTTTTTAGGGCAGAAGAAGAATCAGACTTGGTACCCAGGTGTCCATTCCTTACTAGAGACAGACTTGATTTTTTTTCTTTTATTTGAGATAGATTGTTTTTTCCATCTGTGCACTTCCCCTCCCATCAAGATCCACACCCTTTTAATCTCTCATTAGAAAACAAATAAGCATCTAAGGAATAATAACAACATAAAATAATGTAAAGCAACAACAGTGACAACAGCAAAAGCAAAACAAACAAGTCAGAATAAGAAAAAACAAACAAATAGATGAGAGCCAAAGAAAAAGCACAAGAAGCACATGTAGACACATGGAGACGATTCCGTATGCATACTTTCAGAGTAGGTGGCAAGACAAAGCCCACTCTCCATCCCTCCCTTCTTTCTCTGCCTCTCGAATCATATAGCTTCTGGAGTAAATGTCCATCCTGAAAAGTATATTATCATGTTTCTAATGAGATTCTTCTGTCAACTTGGCTCCCTGGCCAGCCTCTGCAGGAGTGGCCAGTAACATTTACATTGGTTTTGCTTGATTGCCTACCAGAAGGATAAAGCTCATGTGCACATGTTAAAGTGGCTAGAAACAGATCTGAAAAAACAAATATCTCAGGAAATGATTAATAATTAAAACTTCAGCATAAAACAAATGTGCCCTGATAGAGAAAACTGAGCATTCTGCTTTGCTGTGGGGAGACACTAGCAAGAAATAAATGTCCGATGAATGGGGCATGTGGCTCCATGCCAGAAATATCCTGTGTGTTTGCACTCTCAATCAGAATCCCTCAATAACACAACTGTAGAGCAAAAGTTAAGGATGATAAAGAGGAGAGTTTGGATTCAAGCCAGCTTACTCCCACTAAAGCCACGCTGAAGAGGTTCTCCTTGATATGTGCTTCTTATGGCTCTGAATCTAGTAATTTTGGCATTTGATATTTGTAATTTCACTTGCTTTCAGTCAGGGATTCTTTACCCATATCTCCATAATCACAGTTAAGGTCTGCATATATGATAGTTCGTATAAAACTCAGATGGTAATAGGCAAAGGTCCTGAAAATATATCATCCATGGGCATTTCTTGTCTTTTCTCTCTGCTTCCTAAGTTGCTGTGGTATACACTGAAATCTCCACTGTGCCTCCCCACTGTAATGGACTGAATGTTCTGAGCCAAATGAAATACTATTTCTTCTTTTCCTCCTCCTCCTCCTCCTCCTCCTCCTCCTCCTCCTCCTCCTCCTCTTTCTCCTCCTCCTTCTCCTCCTCTTCTGGTTTCTCTTTCTCCTCATTCTCCTATTCCTCCTTCTCTTCCTCCTTCTTCTCCCTCTTCCTCCTTGTCTTTCTTTTAAAGGAACAAGAGATAGCTTATTCTTGAGCCATTTTAGTGGCCTAGGAACACAGATTTAGGTTATTCCAAATTAAGTTATTAGTACAAGGAAATTTGGTCACAATGCAATCATTTGGACAGCCTGAGGACGTTCATGGACTCTTCCAGAGATAGCATTTTAAATGAGTAAATACATAGAATTTCAAAAGAGAATAATAATGCTAAACCAATTATCAAGACATTACAAAATGAAGTTAAGTGTGGTGGCAAACACCTGTAATCTCAGAATTAAGGAGGCTAAGGCAGGAAGATTGTCTCAGGTTCGACACTAGCCAAGGCTACTCAAGTAGTCTTTTGGGCAAACTTTTGGGCCAGTTGTTTGGGTCAGCCAGGGGTGCACAGTAAAATCTTGTCTCAAAACAACAAACTAAACTACACTTGAAGGAGATCCATGATAATGAATGACCTACAAATAATAATCAATGATGAAGAAGATGTGGACAAAAGAGATACATTACACATTGCTAGGAGAGATGCAAATTAGTCTATCTACATACAATCAGGATGGGGGATCCTCAAAAATCTAAAAACGCATCTACCATGTGACCCAGTTATACCACTCCTGTGTTTATACCTAAAAGATTGCGTTAGTTTATTAAAGAGTTACTTTCACATTAGTGCTTATTGTAACCCCACTCACAATGGCTAAATATTGAACAAACCAACATATCCAACAAGAACTAGAACTGTTAAAGACAATTGTGTGGGTGTGTGTGTGTGTGTGTGTGTGATTTTTCAGATATAAAGAAGAACAAAGTCATTCCATGGGTTAAAAATAAAGATGTAAATGTAGGAAACAGTAAGTGAATTAAGCCTGTCTTAAAAAGAAAAATGCATGTTTCCTCTGATTTGTGGGTCCTGTATTTTACATATATACATAAAATCATGTATATGAGGCAAATGTAGAAGCGATTTGGGGTCATGTGAAGTGGGAGGGGAGGAAAGAGAGGAAGGCTGGGGTGTGGGAAAGGATGATCAGAGACTGTTATATATTAGAAGGAAAGGGCATTTTGTTACCCAGTGCAATGCAATTTAAACATGAAAATTTAATTGATTGATTTTAAAATATGGTTTTCACTTGCTTTGAAGTGCCATATTGAAGTAATGGCCTGGTCTTCATCAACAGATTGTGTCCAACTGGAGGGAAAGGTAAACTGTCTTGAGAGATCCTCCATTTATTTAACCATTTGATTTTAATGAGAAATAAGAGTAAGGTCTCATTGTTTTGTCTTTGAGGAGTGTTAGTTGTTGGTGAGAATGACCGTCCAGAGGATCGTATGACAACTATGAATAGTAGTTCTGCCTTCAGAACTGAATAGAAGGAAGTTTCCAGGGTGAATTTGAGGTAACTAACATTCTGATTTTGAAGTGCTGTTTTTATCTGGGTTACAGAGAATAGCCTACAGCTAGACACTATTATTAAATTACTTGAAGGTCATCCATGCCTAATGATTCTCTAACTGACATCTCAGTGCAAATTCTACTGCATTCCAAATCTATGGTGAAGAGACTTTGCTGGACTTGGGGAGATAAGCTTTTTGCACAATACATCCAGCTTGTTCATATACTGTATTTATAATCATGATAAAAAGGACAGGCCTGTTGAGGCCAACTTGTGACTGAAAGAGACAGGATGGGAAAAAGTCTGTTTTGCTTTTGATGAAATTGTTTTGCTTGTCAAGTCAGTGCATGCTTAGATGACATCTGCTATGTGTCGGTTAGATGACTTTGTTTTGGGAACTGCAGGTAAGTGGTGAAGATCTCAGAGCAGTTAGGCTGAACCCTGGGCCTTAGGTATTGAGAAAGGTCAAATAAGGCTGCCCTTTGTCAGGTCCTGGTCTGCTGACTGGACACTATGTTCCTTCGTGTATGTTTTTTATCCATGTCCTTATTTGGACTAGCCAGTGACCAGAAGGTACAGGCCTCCTTACCAACTTTCCACTATGGCAAAACCGAGAGTCACATTTATCTTTACCAAGAATGATTCTAGTTACCTCTGGGTCAACCAAATTGTTCGTTCCTATCTCAGCTGTGGTAATACATACGAAAGATTTGGTTTTCTGGCTAATTAATAACTCTTTATTCTTAACATCATGTAAAGTTATATTCAGTAGTTATGAAAAGTTGCCAGTATTTGAACAGACATGATGATCTCTTAGTAGAGGATCAGCGATGTTTCTGTGCTTATTTGTGTCTTCTCAAATTTTATTCAAGGGGGATTTCTAATTACTAGCATTAGATCTTTAAAAGTAGGTAAATATGTACTGATAAAAAGTAGAAAATAATATGTACTGATTCTGAGAGTTCTTTCATCATTTGCATATTCAGTTCAAGGCGGCACTGTGGAGCAATGCGGATCAGTTTTCTTCTCATTTTCTTCTCAAGAGCTGCATCACATACTGTTCAAATCTTCACTGTAGGAGAGCTCTACGGTTTCTGTATAGGTGGATTTTATTCACAAAATCTGTCACTGATATTTGAACTCAGCATTCTAAAGTCCTAGACATAAAATAAAATAAATCTAAAAAAATCATTTCTATTGAATTTTTCATGCAATAAATTTCAATCATGGTCCCCTTCCCCAACTCCTCCCTGATCTACCCTACCACCCACCAAACTCTACTTTCTTTCTCTCTTTTCTCTCTTTAAGAAAACAATCCAGTAGACAAACAAATAAACCAAAACAGAATATTTTTAAAAGAAGAAGAAACATGCTACATATAATTTTCCCTCCTTTGTTAATTTAATAATAAACTGTTCCACAAGAGAAAAATATTTTTCCATAACATACTAAGGATATGTACTTGTTATTAGTTTATATACTTCTTAAAAATAGAACTAAACAAAAAATCCAAAAAATAAAAAACCAAAACAACAACAAAAATCTCAAATCAAAACAAACAAAATCACAACAGAGAAGTAACACAAAATTCTTTAAAGTGACTAAATCCAGTGCACCATCTACATAAGGCCCAGACAAGAGTTAGTCTGAAACCTTCACACACACTGCAGAGTTCTTTGTCATAATGACACAAGGCCACTTGACTAAAGACTACACTGAATAAAGGCAAGTTTTAAAATGAGAAAGCATAAGGTAGCATCAACCTAGCACCAATTGAATTGAAGTTTTAGTAAAATTGGAACATGCCAGGATGTTGCTCTGGAATTCAATATAAGGTCTTTCTTGATAGAAAAAGTTCAATACAGACTGTAAAATCATGTGCAAACAGTTCCTAGTTTTTGTGATGTTTCTGGGCTGTCATTATTCCACAGTAATGATCATACTGTAATTATTACCAGTGTTTGAAAGCTCTTTTGCATCTTTTAATCTCACATACACAGAAAGAGGGAAAGATTATCTGACAGGAACTGCTCTTCCGCCTCCTCCACAGACAGCCGTGACATCTGTCCCCAACCCTTGCTTCCTTAGTCCGTGTCTGATCTATCACTAGGCTAGTTTGATTATTGTTCCATCTTTCAATGTAACACAATTTAGCTATAGAATTTTCTTGTGTGTGGTGTATTTACATGTTTATGTAAGTAGTCTGCATCTGTGTGCCAGAAATGATATTGAGTACTTTCCTCAGTCACACTCCACCTTATTTTTTGAGGCAGGGTCTCTCTTGAGCCTGGAGCTTACTGATTTGCACTGACTGGCAAATCCTTCTGTCTCTACCTTCCCAGTGCTCAGGTTACAGATATAGTCTTCCAGCACCTTGTTTTTTTTTTTCTTCCTTTTCCTTTTTTTAAAAATGTGTGTGTTAGAGATCTAAACTAAGGTCTTCATGCCTGCACATTGGACACTTTATCAACTCAATCGCCACTTGTTCACAACAGGACTGTATGCAGGGATTGAGAAACTTTGGAGAACTCAGTCCTAAAGGTGACATTTTCATCAAACTCTTCCCCTTACAGCTCAAAGATCTATGAAGAAGAGGAGGGAGAAAGATTATGAGAAGGATGAATAAGTCTAAGGGTACAGTGTCTTCCAGACACAACAGACTAATGCACATGTGAACTCACAGAGATTGCGTATTACACACAAGATTAACACATGTTCAAGCTAGGGGCCCAGTCCTTAGAGGAAGAAGTAGACATGAGGTGCAACCTCTAACCAAAAGCAAAAGGAAAATCAGTTTTCTCTAGTAGAATGTCACTGTGTTTATCAACCACGTGCCAGGGCAGGTCCCATGGCCATGAGTAGTTCAACAACAGCAAGTGAACTCAATGATATTTTTGTGTGTGAACATCTGGTTTCACTCTGCCTTGTTTGGGCTTTTGGCCCTATTAGTCTTTTGCTTGTTTGTTTTGACTTTTGTTTTTGTAGGGTATTTATTTCTTGCTTTTGTTTTTGAAAGAGTGAGAGAAAAACGAAAATAGGGTTGGGTGGGCAACGAGTAAGGATATCTGGAAGGATCTGGAAGAGGAGGAATTGAGATCAAAATTTATGGTATGAAAAAAATTTAATGAAAACTATCTCAAAACTAGGAAGGAAGTTTGATGCCAACCTGGGCTGCCAATGGAGAACTTGTAGATGGATAGATGGATGGGTGGATGGATAGATAGATAGATAGATAGATAGATAGAGATAAGATAGATAAATATCTGGATGATTGCTGAATCTGGATAAGTGCCAAGCATAGTTTTCATTACTCTCCAGGTCTGGTTTTATACAATGCTGGGCATTGAGCCTAGAGTTTTGTGTAAGATAGACAAGCATTACTACCAAGTGAGCAAAATTCCCATCCCAGGCTTTATTTTTAAGTGCAAATTTCATAATGCAAAAATGAACAGACTGATTTTGGAGGGCTTTAAAAAACATCTTAGAAAAGTTTGGTAGGTAAGGAAGGGGGTAGGTCTGAGAAGAGATGGGAGACAGTTGAATAGAACCAAAACCTATGGAAACTCAAAATCCTCAAAGAAGCAACTTTTAAAAGTGAGCAGAGAACACAGTGGCCTGTGTTGGTATTATAAAGTAGGACTTGGGACAGGTATGTTGATATACTCCTATAATTCCAGAACTATGGCTGTAGATGCTGGAGAATCGGGAGTTCAAAGTCACCCATTTTTGAGAGCTTTTGTCAAAATTCAAGAGAAAGAAACTTAATGGCAACATGGTCTGATGGAAGTAAACTTGTCCCAAATTCTGCATAAGAGTGAGCCACAGAAGAGGTGAACACATACAGTATAATTTAAGAACAATTACATATAGCTACAGGATGAACTGCTTCTAGGGAATTGTGGGAGAAAAAGAATTTCATATATTGGAATTTCATGACGTGTACTGAAACAGAAAACTAATGTTGAATGCACTTTTGAGAACACTAGTACTTTTGAGAACCACTAGTAGTGTGAGTCTCATGCAAATCACCATGTGAGCTCTATTCCTAATGTAGTTTATACCACTTTGAACCAGATGGCTCTACTGATCACAGACATGGATAGAACGTTGTGGTAGCTATCTTCCAAAGATGTCACTGATGAGTGACACTTTCTGGGAGTTACATGTGATCACCTTCCCTTGCAATTCTGTAAAGTGACATCGTCTGACTTCTGAGGTCAGCTCCTAAGAAGCATTGCAGAATCCACCCTTGTCATTGAGTATGTCCCTCTGGGAGGAGCAGCCAATTAAAAAGCCATATTCCCTGTGACCAGCATGCTGAGAAGTCTATGGCGATCACACAGAGAAGCTCCATAAAGACAGATGACCATCCAGCCTCTAACTGTTCCATTGAGATGCCAGATATGGGAAGGAAAAACCTCGCCACTGGAAATCTTGCTAGTGAACCAGCAGCTAATCCAGCTTCAGTGACCATCTGACAACAAACACAGGAGCACTCTTATGTGATAACTGCCCAGAGGAGCCCAGGCAGCCCACACAACCATGAAAGAAGAGAATAAGTTTTCATTTTAGACCACTATCTTTGAAGTGCTTTGTTACACAACAATAGTTACCCACAGCACATAGCAATGCCAACGTGCCATTGAAATTTCTAAACATGTTCAGTTTTTGTACTTCAGTGGTTGTGACTTCTACTTTGAGGGAAGGTCAGCTTAGGTGCGCTGCCAGAATTCAAACAGGACTTTGAGGAGAAGAGAACATTCCTTTCTTTACCAGAGCTTGCTTTGCTAAGAGCGTCTCCATACTGAGCATAGCTTTTTCTAAAAACGAGCAGAATCATCGGGGGGTATACTCTGTACTGTCAAAGGGGCTTCAATCCTTCACTTTTTCAAGTTTTTCTGTAAGACTTGTTACTTAGGCAGGACTTCAGAACAGATCTGGCCCATCTCGGTCTCTTTTAAAATAGCTTAAGTGTCTAAGAAGGATTAATTTAAACCTAGATAAGTGTCTTGGAATTCTGATTAGGAAAATTGTGCCTAGAAGATGACTCTAGAAAGCCCCAAGACAGATTTAGAGCTTAAATGATGGGTCCATACCTCCTCTAACGAGTTTTAACATTTACTACTAAGACCACCTCCTAAGATTTCCCCAAGGCCTGGGGTTAACTTCATCCCGAAAGAATGAATTTACAGATCTCTAAACCTGAATTTATCTGCTTAGCAGTAAGTCCCCATTGATGCTCCCCATTTCTTTGCATCTCAGGCTTTCAGGTTATAATCTTTCACTGGTCTCCAGCTAAGTTATTGAACAACTGTCCATAATAATCAAAGTAAGGATATTCTTCATTGTATGGTCTTGAGTGATTAATTAAACCCAATTACTTTGCAACTTTTATATAGAGGAATAAAATACCTTACTCCTTAGTTTGGGGAGAGCATAGTAAGTTGGAGAATACAATAGTACTTTGTAAAATAGCTAGCATATAGCAGAAATGTGGCAGTAGTATCTTCTATTGTTTTTAGTAGGACTATTAAGGGCCATAGTTTGGGAACTTTATTTTACAAACAGGAATCCCACTTCTGTTCTAAGCCTTTCTGTAAGTCTAGTATGGAACTAGACTAATTTGATATTGTGCTTTCACCTTTTGAAATGTGGCTTCATTCTGGATCCACAAGGACAGTACTGACAACTATACTCTTTGTATGTGGTACAGGAGATTGAATAGAGCATCTTTCACATGTTATCCAGATGTTCTACCCCCGAGCTCTCTTCCCAGTCTCCCTATTTTCTCTTTATGGCCTACTCTAATTACATGCTCAAGGACTTGAATTTGTTTCTATCCATTTAGTGTTGATAAAGCCATAAATAGTTCACTAGGAGTTGGTGATGCCATTTTAAAACACTAACCAGAGAGCTCCTTACTGTAAGGAGAGGGACATAAGTTAATTTATGGCTCTACAGTCAGAAAGGGAGCCTTTTCTTTCAATGCAAAGCATACTCAAACAAGTGTCACAGCACAATCAGTGAACCAAGCTTTCACTTATCACATTTGAATGCCTATTGAGTTTCACAGTGTTTCTGGCAACTGTAGGGTGTCAGTCCATTACTTCGTTTCTTCTCTAATGATGTGGTCAATCTTTGATGCGTATCATTATCACACACCCGACCGTTTAGACAAAAGAGCAGATTAAGATCACTAGCAATTCTAGTATAGTACTGTTTTATCATAGAGCTTTTGAATATTTATTCTCAACTCATGCACCTTTCAAAACGTCACTGTACTGTGAGAATGAGCCACTAGGTAATTCAATAGCCCAGGTGGTATTCTTTCACCCCCTCCCCCACTTCCATCCCTCACGCTTTCAAATGACTTTATCAAGCTAAATGAGTCAATCTGGTTTATTCACTCTAGTGAATTCCTGAAGTAGAAAGAAAAATCTGTTTGTCAGAATTAAGTCTCCATCAGCTTTCTCCAGTGGGTGGAGCTGTTTTTAGACTTGCGTGAGCACCTGTGAAATACTATATTTGACTCAAGACTGTGTGATCAACTACTGGAAATGTATAAATTGGCACATTTCTGAACAGTAATGAGACCATGGATAGCAAAAGCCTTCAACTGTCAACTCCTAAGCTGGCAGGCATACTTTCAGCATTATAAGCTAAAGACCAAAGATATAAGCCAGAACTTATTTCAAATTGATACTTTCAGTGACTGTCTTGGTAGAAGATAGTAGGTACGCACCAGGGCCAAAGAATAAGTAAATAACAGGTATGCTTTGTCATATCATTTTAACATCAAAATAGGAAAATTCATAGAATTTTCATGACAGGGCAATAATAAATAATGAAGTAACCATATGATATATTATGATTCATATATTAATATCAAATATATATTAAGATATTAATATTAATTCAGAATTAACAGTGTGAAAAAGCACCTAGCTGAAAAATGATTGTTATGCTTTCTCATGAAGGATCACAAATCAAAGCATATGTGAGAATATCACAAATGTTGAAGTGACAGATATTGAGTCTCATCTTCCTTTCATAAAGCTTTAATCAGAAAAAAGAACAAAACACATTTTCTATGAAATAGCAAGAGCTTCCCTCCTTGTTATTAATACAAGACATTTCTCCAGGAGAAGCTGCTTGATCTTATCTTAATCCTCAGGCTTCCTTCTCCACAGCAGAGGTATCTAAGAACACAACCCAGATGGTCTATAGCCGTGGTTCTCAACCTTGCTAATACTGTGACACTTTAATACAGTTCCTCATGTTGTGATGTCCCTCAAGCAAAAAATTATTTTGTTGCTACTTCACAACCATAATTTTGATAGTTATGAATCTTAGTGCAAATTTCTGGTATGCAGGACATCTGATATATAACCCCTAAAGGGATTGAGACTCACAGGTTGAGAACCGTTGGTCTACACTGAGTATAATCAAGTCCTTGTGGAATAATGCCAGTTTACACTGAGCCACTTTTCTAAATAATGTGTTTTAAGCACTTTATCTCCTTAATGCTTATAATCTTCACCATTACTATTCTCCTTTCAGTTTATGAAGAGCAAGTCACTTGCACAGTCTGTTAGCATTCAGAAAACAGGAACTCAGATCACCCAGCTTTGAGTACTGCATGCACTCTGTGAGCTCATGTAAATCTTCTACACAGATCCCAGGTTCATTTCTTTCAGTATCTTCAGTATCTCCATCTCCTATTGTAAAACTCCTCTCAAACCCCTGCCTTGATTTTCCCCTAGGGAGCTTTCTAGCACACACCCATAATCACCCCTAATTTCTCAGTAACTACAGAATTTATTATTGGAATATCATTGTCCTAAGAAGAAAAGCCATAATTGGGATAGAAAGGAGTTGTATTTGCTTGATATCATGTGAATGTGTAGACCTTTGCTTCCATTGTTTGAACTCCACAATGAGTCCATTGTCTCAAAGAATATTAGTCGTCTTTATGATTCCTTTTCCTTCCCACCCGTTGCCTATAGATCTATGACTCCATAATAAAATATGCTCCAATATTCCTAAGCTCAATTTAACATAGCAGTTTTAGGTTGGTTGCATTTTGATTGTAGGGTTGGGGATTGAGCATAAGGCATCACCCATGCCAAGCAAGTACTTCAGTCTGAGTTACACACTCCTAGTCCTATGCTTAGCTTAATCAAATGTCATACCTTTTTTAATACAGCTAATTTCACATTGGATTGTGACTACCAAGCTCCATGAAAAGTAAATTGTTGCTATATTCCTGGACTAATTCATACTTTAAATCTTTTCCCCAAATTTAATAAATGATATTTTGAATAAAGTAAACCTTTTGGCTTAAAATGAGATGTTTCTTTTTATTTAAAAAATGGTCTGGCTAATTTATTCAAAAATAGTATGTCTGATATTTGTTTTTGTAACTCTTTATAATAAAGTTTTAATTGCAAATCTCAGCCTGTACATGGTAGTAGAAGAAGGCAATTAAAGTGATAAATGTGAAAGCCTGGAATTCATCTTTTTCTCTACAAACCCATGCATAAACTGACATGTGCTGAAGCAGTGGCCTCTGCTTATGGGTTGTAAGCAGCCCACACATAAGCAGTTCATCTGCTGTAATTACAATACAACTAATGATGTCACAACATGAAAATGAGTTACAACAAAGAATTCTTAGTTCCTTGGAGCTTAGACTTTTCAGTAATATTAAAGCTGCTACCTAGTAAAGAAGGTGACTTTCTTAGAGAATGGAAATTCACATCCAGTGCAAAGAATATAAGACATTTGAAAAAAGACACATGATTTTCTTGCATGCAAGGCAGTTGCACATTTTTCTTGGGAAAATAATTGGCCTGTTAAAATTACAACTGAGTCATTTTGACTGGTCATGCATGAGCCAAGATGCAAGTGGGTGTGTCTGGCTTCACTCAGAGACAGTATATTGCAAGACCTCTCTAGAGTATAAGATAAAGAGTCCTTCGTTCCCCTTTCCTGTGACTAGATGCTTTGAGCAAACTCCTGCCTTTATATATGAACACAAGGCATTGAAAACTCATTCCCAATTAAATGCCACACATAATGGCCAATGATGGGCCCAATAAAATGGCCCATCAGGTGCAAATGTTCTGAGGAATTCACTAGGCCAAATGCTTGTGTTATGAATACAGAGGTTGGCCATGGAATAATGAGCCAGTGAGTCACCAAGGAGGGTCGTTTAACAGTGGTTTCCATCTGGTACCTAAAAGAAAGCTAAGAACATTCACCCCTCACAGCAGAAGGGCTGGAGAAGGTTGGCTCCACTTTGCTTCTCCTCTGCAGATTTAGCCCCAGCTGTGTTGGAAAAGCTTTTACTTTATATACCCCAAAGAGTCACTTTTAATTACCAACAAAACCCAAAAGTTTAACACTGTCAACCATACAGATGTTTCTAATTATCACAGCCTTCACGTCTTTACAGTCAAGTTTCCAAGGAAAAAATACCCATTTGAAGTCAAGTTTCCAAAGAAAGGATGTCCATTTGAAGTCAAATTTCCAAGGAAAGGATGCCCATTTGAAGGTGGAGCTATTTCCATGTGGACAATTTCATGCTATGTCAGCCCAGTCAAAAATGTGAAGTCAATGTTTATCATCAGGAACATGCATGTGAATCATATAAAATGATGCCACGTGAGTCTCTACTCTGATTTAATGCCAAATGTGAGTATAGCATTCATCTTATTTATACCTATATTGCCCATTGCATCCTCATGGAGGAAGGATCCAGAGAGTTGGCATGAAAGATTTACCCACCTCTTTGGAATCCAAGTGGGAAAGGATCTTGGAATTTCCCATGGTGCCATTGGTAATATATAACCAGTGATAATAGAATATATCGCTCCAATAGCAGGACCAATTTGATAAACCAAAACTAATTAAATTTAAAAAGGCACTGACATTTGCAAACTTTCATTCTCTTTTGTACATTGCAAAGGAAAAACAACATAGTAAAAACAGAGAGAGCACAAGTTGTAGGGTGGGATAAGCATATGTAGAATAGAAATTACCGTGCTTAAAGGTAGGAGAGACAAATATTTCTATTTACAGATAAAATTAAAATGCTATCAAAATCTAATATTTTTCTGAACTCTCTAGTGGAGGAAGTTATCATAAAAATTATAGAAAGCATATGTGTTAGAATGAAGTATCCAGTATTAATACGACTTGCTCTAAAAAATACTCTGAATATTTCACCCAAAATACAACCAGAAACAATTAGGTAGTGCAGTAAGATGACAAATAATTAAGTATAAAAATAAATAAAAGTTTCCTTATCTAAAAAGATGTGGGGTTAACAATGAATGGGACAAAACACACAATTTGAATTCTATGCCTAAAAGGTAAAATAGCTAAAAGTCAAATTACTCAGAAAATTATGGAATCAATTTTTAAAAATTTTAAGTCTCAATTTTTTTTCTGTCAAACTAAATGTTTTGACTTCTTATGCTTAAATTATCTCCTTCCTGAGATCTCATTAAAATGAAATTAAAAAAAACCCAATGCTTTCCTTCATCTCTACTCTGCATGCTACCAGAGGAAAAAGGTAAATTTCAATATTGCCAGGCTACAAAACTTGTGACCTATAACAGTGACTTGCCTTGCAAGATATACTGCTGAAAGAGTGGCATAATGCCTGGAGTAACTGCCTTAGTTAGGGTTTCCTTTGCTGTGAACAGACACCATGACCAAGGCAACTCTTCTAAAGGACAGCAGTTAATTGGGGCTGGCTTACACTTTCAAAGATTCAGTCTATATCATCATGGCAGAAAGCATGGCGGTGCACAGGCAGATATGGTGCTGGAGGAGCGGAGAGTTTTGCCTCTTGATCTGACTTGACTGCAGCCAAGAGAGACTGACTCTGGCCAGACTTGAATCTTGAATATATATATAACTTCAAAATGTACTCCCACAGTCACACACTTCCTCATACAAGGCCACACATTTTCCAATAAAGCCACACATGCTAATAGTGCCACTTCCAGTGGGCAAAGACTATTCAAACTACCACAGTAACCCATCACTTTTTGACTATATTTAAGCCTACTTCATGAGCTGAAATCCATAACTGACATTGCTAAAGTGGCCAAGAACCTGAGAATAGATAGATCATGGGCCTAGGGGAAAACTTACTACTAAAATTCTATTAAAGAAACATAACCCTTCCGGTCTGGGCCTGAGCACTACTGAGCAGATCCCGGGTGGCTGTTCTGCACCCAATCTCACAAAACCCAGAGGAGGTGGACCTTTCAGGAGCTCTAACCCAGGCAACATCTTAGGTAAGGAGACAGCAACTCACTCCCTACCCCCAAACAGGGAGTAACTGGGACCCACTAGGACCCAGGAATTCACTCCTGGCACTAATTCTTTCCCATCTGGGCCTGAGCACTAAACAGATCTTGGGCCCCAGCTCTAACCCTGGTAGTAACACCCACCCCACACAGCTCTGAAACAACCAAGATAATAAGAAAGACAGGCTCCTGTAAGAGACAGGGCAGGTAGCTCTAAGGTGATCCAGATGGCGAAAGGCAAGCGCAAGTACATAAGCATCAGCAACCCAGGGTACTTGGCATCATTGGAACCTAGTTCTCCCACACTAGAAAGTCCTGAATTCCCCATATCACAAGGAAAGCAAGATTCAGATTTAAAAATCACTTCTAATGATTATGATAGAGGACTTAAGAAGGACATAAATAATGCTCTCAAAGAATTTGAGGAGAACACAGGTAAACAGGCAGAAGTCCTTAAAGAGGAAACACAAAAATCCCTTAAAGAATTACAAGAGAACACACCCAAACAGGTGAAGGAATTGAACAAATCCATCCAGGACATAAAAATGGAAGTAGAAACAATAAAGAAATCACAAAGGGAGACTACCCTGGAGATAGAAAACCTTGGAAAAAAATCAGGAGTCATTGATGCAAGCATCACCAACAAAATACAAGAGATAGAAGAGAGAATCTCAGATGCAGAAGATACCATAGAAAATATTGACACAGCTGTCAAAGAAAATGCAAAATGCAAAAAAGTTCTTAACACAAAACATCCAGGAAATCCAGGACACAATGAGAAGACCAAACCTAAGGATAATAGGTATAGATGAGAGTGAAGATTCCCAACTTAAAGGGCCAATAAATATCTTCAACAAAATTACAGAAGAAAACTTCCCTAACCTAAAGAACGAGAAGCCCATTAACACACAAGAAGCCTACAGAATGCCAAATAGACTAGACCAGAAAAGAAATACCTTCTGTCACATAATAATCAAAACACAAATGCATAAAACAAAGAAAGAATATTAAAAACAGTAAGGGAAAAAGGCCAAGTAACATATAAAGGCAGACCTATAAGAATTACACCAGACTTCTCACCAGAGACTATAAAAGCCAGAAGATCCTGGACTGACATCATACAGATCCTAAGAGAACACAAATGCCAGCCCAGGCTACTATACCCAGCAAAACTCTCAATTACCATAGATGGAAAAACCAAAATATTCCATGACAAAACCAAATTTACACAATATCTTTCCACAAACCCGGCATTACAAAGGATATTAGCGGGAAAGCTCCAATACAAGGAGGGAAGTTATACCCTAGACAGAACAAGAAAGTAATCCTCTTCTAACAAATCCAAACGAAGATAGCCACACAAAGATAATTCCACCTTTAATAATAAAAATTACAGGAAGCAACAACCACTGTTCCTTAATATCTCTTAACATCAATGGACTCAATTTCCCAATAAAGAGACATAGGCTAACAGACTGGATATGTAAACAGGACCCCGTATTTTGCTGCAGACAGGAAACCCACCTCAGTGACAAAGACAGACACTACCTTAGAGTAAAAGGCTGGAAAACAGTTTTTCAAGCAAATGGTCTTAAGAAACAAGCTGGAGTAGCCATTCTAAAACCTCCAGCCTGAGAACACAAAAGGAGGGATTCATGGCTCCACCTGTATAGGTAGTTGAGGGTGGCCTTGCCAGGCATCAGTGGACATGGAGGGCCTTGGTACCCAATAGTTTGGATTCCCTAGTTTTGGGGAAATTGAGATCAGGGAGGTGGGAATGGGAGGATGGTGGGAGCACACCCTCATAGAAACTCCCAGAATTATATGGATTAGATATGATAGAGACAGGCCACCAGAAGACTAGATTCCAAAATTCAAACAAAAAATATCTTGATACTAAAATTTGTTTTGAGAATTGTATATTGCAGAATGCACACCCTTGCTGTATTTACTCATCAAGCAAGCTGAGCAGACCTGCTCGAACCTCTGATGCCCTGGAATCTCAGTTGAATGCAGTGAAGACACAGACAGAGGCTTATCAACTTACTCCCCCCCCCGCCCTTCTTCTAGTATCTCAATGCCATAATCCGCTTGAAGAAGTTAATGAAGAGTCGGCGTCCCTATTCCCTGGGCTTGGGAACTGAAGTGGTTAATATTGGGCTGTCTTTCTAGGGAAAAGTAGTGGTTTTGTTGGAACAGGGAGGAATAGCTAGGATTTATTGCATAGCCATAATGTATTGATAGAAATCTGCATAGTTGTTCTCATAGGCATTGTGCCTATTTAACACATTTAGGAATACAAGGCTTAGGTCCAGTCCTTCTTTAACTTTTTTAACCGATTTGAGGTGGTTAGCCTGTGAGTTAAGGACCTACAGCAAATTCATGGCTCTGAGTTTATTGTTAGGGTGTTTTCTATATTTTATTTAGAAATAGCTGAGAGGAGTTAACAGGCAGCATTCCAGATTGCCTTACATGGATAGTTGGTTTTCAAAACATCAGAAGTCCACAGAATTGACATTACAAACACTTCTGCATTAAAGTTCATTTTGATTAGAGACCTATCTTCTCCTGACAGATTCCTGTCTTGGATTCTAAGAAGAAATTGAGCATCTTTGGGGTTACTCCAGTTGTGGTGAGACAGACACTAGGCAAGAATTGCCTCTTTTTATCTACAGACAAATTACTGTCCTGAAAAGGACACGTTTGCGGAATAGTCAACTGATTATATCTGCCAAGTCAGAGTAATCAGCCCTTAATAATTCTACATCACTAGGTCTGTCAGATGATCCTGGGCCAGAAGGCTGAAGATCAGATGCTCCAATGTTCTGTAGTATAGGAACTGTCCAGGTGTTCAGCGGTCTTTATAAATTGGCTAAGTTTTAGAAGCTATGCTTTGTGCTTCCCATAATTTCAGTTAATTCAGTCATTCTGGATTTCTGACAGGGTTGAAGACTTATAGTCTCATACCCAATCCCGGCTATTTACTTTGAGAGAAAAGACTTGAGAGGATGGTTTTCAGCTGACATTCATTCTAAAGCCAAGAAAAAAAGCCAGGTTCAAAACTAAGTCTTTTAGTTAGGAGAGATGACAGAGGTTCTGGTTAGTAAACAAAATGATGGACTGGGTATTAGGTCTATCTTGTACCTTACTGATACAAATTGGTATAGTTATGCTCTAATTGTATTTGGAAAGAAAAGTTTTATCTTAACAGGAAGGGTGATGTGTAGGAGGAGCTATGGTGGGAGGAGTAAGGAGAAGAAGGGTAGGAGTAAGGAGAGGAGAGAGAAGGAGGGGGGAACATGGAAGCGGATGTTCGTGTGTCTCCGCCAGTCAAAAATAGTTGGTATAGTTAGGTTGGGTATTGGGTTACACTTCTGATTATATGGGCATCTTGTTATTGAGCATTATCAAACTTATAAAGCCTTTGATTAGCATTTTAAAATAAAAATAAAAATTAAAAAAGAAACATAGCAATAAAATGACTTTTAATTACATATTGGTTTACCCATCAGTACCTCAGTCAACCTACATCAGAGAATCTTTCTTTTGCAGTAAATAGAACTTGATAGAGGAACTCACATCTGGACAATATGTAGAAAGTAAGAAAAGACTGGGAGCACTTAGAACTAAATGGAATGTCTTCATCAAATGCCCTCCCCTCAAGGCTCAGGAACCTATGAAGAAGAGGAGGTAGAAATATTGTAAGAGCCAGAGATGATGAATGTAAGGAAATAGTGCGTCCTACAAATAACAGGACCAATGCACACATGAACTCACAGAGATTATGCAACAAGTGCAAGACCTGCACAAGGTTCAAGATACATGAAGTCCAGCATGGAAAAGGGTTAAGTGGATATGGGAGCCTGACACCAACCAAAAAGGAATTGCATTCCACTAGGAAAGAATGGAGTGTCACTGGGCATATCAACCACACTCCAGGCAGGCCCCATGCTCAGGATCAGTGGGCCAACACAAAACATAATCCATGTTTTATTATTATTATTATTATTATTATTAAAGTGTGTGTGTTTCATTTGGTGACATTTTACTTGCATGTTTTTATTTTGTTCGATTGTTTTTTAAATTTAATTTGATGAAGAAGAGAGAGAGCAAGGGATGGAGGGAGTAAGGGAAGGAGAGAGAAAGGGAGGGAGGTAAGAAGGGAGGGAGGGAGGGAAAGAGAGCGAGTGCATAAACTTGGGTTGATAGGAAAGTGAGTATTGTATTTGCCAGGGATGACTGAAGCCAAGGAATTGAAATCAAATTTGATATTCAGCAGAACCATAGTCCTCAAGGCTATGTTGTTCAAGAGCCTTTACTGGCATTCTATAAAGCTTTTGTTCCCAGCTAGCTCAGAGTTCAAAGCAGGGACAGAGAAACAATGAAAAAACATACTGAGTATTTCTCATAACTGTCACCAGATGTGCTCAGGAGACAGAAAGTCTCATGGCTGAATGGGGACTGTTTTCATAATGTCCTTGAATGCTAAGTTAGGGGAAGGCTACATCTTGCCTATGGCAAACCTTGGGCAGTCAGAACTATTACTCCTAGGGGTGTAAATGCAGTTCTATGGGAGTAGAGTTCACATAGCAGGATAGTGTTGGAACATCTATTATATGCAGACTACAGGTGAGTAAGATCTAGGAGGAAATGGGCAAAACATGATCAAAATATATGAAAAAATGCAATAAAAATGAAGCTTTTTATTTTCAATATTAAAAGAATATTAAAAATAATACTTTAATCTCATAATTTCAAAGGCATGGATGGCACAGTAATCTTTAGATGAGGTCAGTCCCCTGAATTTGGGGGAAAAAAAGTGGGAGGAGAGGGTGGAAGTTGATGAAGCATTGGGAAGCCATCCACAAAGCAGGGCATTGGCCCAGTGAATGATCAGATCCTTGGCTCGCCCACAGGGAGAGAACATGGAGCTGTGGGGCTCTGGACATATAGGTGACTGGAAGCTTTGATGGATAGTGCTGGGCTTCCTGGACCTGCTTACCATCCTGAGTTCCATAGACTGAACTTCTTCACTTGCCATACCTCCCCCCTACCCTTTGCCTGCTTCTTCTCTGATTATCACCATCTTCCTCCACACCCAGGGCTGATTTCCATGGGCAGCATCATCTACATTTTGCCTTCTAGAACTCATTTGAATTCAGCTAGTAGAGGCATCCTCAAGAAATTGAGGATTGAAGCAAAGAAAGATGTTGGGGTTTACTCTCATACTTCACTGTGGCTTCTGATTGGTGTAGCCCTCCATAGACATTCCTCTTGTCCTACATTGGTCATGCATTAGAGAGGCTCCAATAACTTACCCTTTAGTTCCTGTAGCAGGAACATCTTCCTATTATGCTGGCCCTGGGGGCTCCATCCTCCTAGCTTGACTGTCTCAACACTGCGCTGACATTGGGCTTTCTTTAGTAAAAGGCCTCTTTAGTAAATGAGACTTCTGAATTTTACTGAAGCCCTGGATGATTGAGCTCAGGAAGAAACACTACCCATTTACCTACCAATTCAGTAGCCTGGACCGTGGCAGGCTGCAGAATTAGGACTGCAGGTAGCCAGTCTATTGTTAAATAATTTAAAGGAAGAAATTATTTCTTTTGTCTCATAACAATAACAATTATTATTATAACATAATAATTATTTCAACCCATTGTCTTTGGTTCTGTGGCAAAAGAGAAGATTCTGCAGAGTGTCAGAACAAAGAGGGAGAGGTGATGAGGAAAATGAGGATAAGGTAGTGATGTCAGCCACCAGATATACAACTCCCAAGGACACGTTTCCACCAGCCTACTTCTCACAATTAGAGCCTACTCTCCCACGTTACTACATCCCAACAGTACTCTCTATTCAACTCCATCAATGGATTTCGTCTATTTATGGAGGTGGCGCCTTCCTGAGCCTATCACTATTCCAGTTCTTGTCATCTAGTAAACTAGACTACAATACAGGAGCCTCCAGTGATTATTTCTTACTAAAACCATAACACACACATATACTAATACTGTAGTGATCCAGAAAGAAGCAAAGACTAGAAACCCACTGAGTGAAGGTCAGTCAAGCAAATGGGGGCTCCCGGTGTAGTCATTTGGACATGTGTAGGGCACACCTACAGATTTATATATGATGTGCATTGACATTTGCAAGATTTTTGTTGTGTTTTGCTTTAGTAAAAAGCTAAAATCTAGTAACTTCAGAAGGGGTTTAGCTAGCAGAGCACAGAATAAGGTTTTGCTCTTTATTTTATAATTTTGGTACTTTCTTCCATTTGGTAGCTTAGGACAAAAATCCATAAAGTCAGATTTTCTGGAATCAACCCCACATCTTATTACAAACAGTGTGAACTCCACAGGTCTCAGATTTCTTATTCTTAAATCGGGAATGATAACCTTTACTTTATGTCTTTGTCTTGAGACTCATATGAATAACCACATGGAGAGTGCTTAGAGCCGTATCTGGCACATAATAAGAATCTGATGAATGTTAAGCTTATTATAAGTAAAAATTCATATGCGCTTTTAAAATCCACAGTCTTATCTAACTGAAGAGCTCTCAAACTATAAATTTTATGATTTTTGTTCTGGGAATATTTAGGCAAACAAAAAACACACATTGTTCAGAGGGAAGGCACACATCTTTGTTCATATGGATTGATTTTTCAAATAAATGAATGGTTATATCTTTAAACAAAGAAAGTATGTCAAAGACCTCTCATAACGGAGCAGGACTGTATTTCACTTAGGGGCAGGCAAAGTTAGAGAGGATGATTGACTGTTACTGACCAACGTCTGCAGATCTGTCTCAAACTTCCCTTTGTCTGTGACTCTGGGTAAACTCTTACCCCTCTCTATTGATCATTTATGTGTGATAATTGAAGCAGATGTCTCTTGGTTCCTACCCAGCTATGAGAATATATCCCTCTCAGAAGGGACCAGACGCTTATTCCAAGGACCAATATGAGTGACAGAACCTGAGCGGAGGTCAGTAACAACACAGCATTACTTTAATCTTGCCCTTTCCCTAGCAAAATTTCATTTGCTAAAGATGGGCACCAGAAATACACAAAGGAGAAAAAGCACTGCACGATGGCCACCCAGTCAAGATTCCATTGCAGTGCTTATTGAGGATCTGAAATTAGCCTCCCTTCTTGGTAGCCTAGAAAAACCATAGTAAAAAGAATCTCAGTGCCTTTCAGTCCTGCTGGCTGTCTATCTCCAGGTTGCACAACAGTTTGGTATTTCAGGAGGAATTAGTGACAGACAACATATTCTACTAATTTACTGGATTTTCAGGGAATCTGATTGAGTATCTTTGCCTGATCTAAATCTTTTTTTTTTAAGTTTCTCAAGCTCTCTTCTGTCTCTTTTCTGCTTGGGCTGTGTTAGCTCTATGAATAATTAGTAATTAGCAGCATACAGCTTGCTGGGTGTTAATGGCAGTGGATTTATTTGGCTCAAAAATCCACTGTTTTATTTTTGGAGCATTTTAATTTCATGGTTATACATTAAAACTTGGAGTTATAAATTATAAAAGACAAATGGGATCCTAAGGAATGGAACAGTTGGATAATATATATGCTGCTAAGGTTAACTCATTCTGTCCCATAAAATATCTATACATAAATCTCTATACTTTCTGCTTTATACTATTTGTCTTTATCTTCCACTGCAGAAATGAATCTTCTCTTATGTAATTTTCCATTTTTAGACCCATATCTATATTATTCATGAGATGGAAAGACACTAATAGTTTAGACCTGCTGGCAACATGAACATTACTGCCACCTCATTTTGACGATTTTTCAAACCTTCCTCAAGACTCTAGTAATAGAATCTCCAGTAACAATGCAGTCTCAACCCAAGCTATCCTTGGTCATGTTAGAGACCACAAGAGACAGAAATAAAAAATGGAGAAACATTGAGGACTGGAAATGTTGGAAATAGGGTAAGTTGAGGATGGCAGAAGACCTGCTGTGTTCTTGGTATAGAGATTAGAGTTGGAAAAACATATTCTTGTTTTAAAGAATGCATGGTCTGATTAAACCGATGATGAATATGGTTTCAAGAAGATACTACTTGCTCTGGGCTGGAGCAGACACAGAGTCGGTCTGCTCCTGTCCTGTGGAGAAACTGAATCCTGAGTCATCCAGGAGCCACTGCACTCAGAGCAGCTGGTAAGAACTCCATCTCACTCCCTAAACCCCAGAGATAGATCGGGGAGCCAGGGACATCCAGGGCACAGCAGCTACCCAAACCCCGCCCCTCCGGAATTCCACTTCCCTTCTGCCCCTGCCTGGTCCTCTGGGCTGGAGCAGACACAGAGTCGGTCTGCTCCCGTCCTGTTGAGAAACTGAATCCTGAGTCATCCAGGAGCCACTGTACTCAGAGCAGCTGGTAAGATCTCCATCTCACTCCCTAAACCCCAGAGATAGATTGGGGAGCCAGGGACATCCAGGGCACAGCAGCTACCCAAACCCCGCCCCTCCGGAATTCCACTTCCCTTCTGCCCCTGCCTGGTCCTCTGGGCTGGAGCAGACACAGAGTTGGTCTGCTCCTGTCCTGTTGAGAAACTGAATCCTGAGTCATCCAGGAGCCACTGCACTCAGAGCAGCTGACACAGAGTCGGTCTGCTCCTGTCCTGTTGAGAAACTGAATCCTGAGTCATCCAGGAGCCACTGCACTCAGAGCAGCTGGAGCCACTGCACTCAGAGCAGCTGAAACTGAATCCTGAGTCATCGAGGACCCACTGCACTCAGAGCAGAAGGATTTCCAGATCCAAGAGGTGGCCTGAGTCCCAGGAGTTATTCCACCCAGGAGATTAGGAGCATAAGACCACAGAGACCTCTGGACTCTGAGGATCTCTGCAATAAGCAAGATAACTGGAAATACAGACTCCAGTTTTACACAGTGAGGGCAGGTACCACTAGAGTTAACCAGATGGCGAAAGGCAAGCGCAAGAACATAAGCAACGGAAACCAAAGTTTCTTGGCATCATCAGTGCCCAATTCTCCCAATATAGCAAGCCCTGAACACCCCATCACACCTGAAAAGCAGGATTCAGAATTAAAATCACTTCTCATGATGATGATAGAGGATTATAAGAAGGAATTAAGTAACTCCCTTAAAGAAATACAGGAGAGTACAAGTAAACAGATAGAAGCCCTTAAAGAGGAATCACAGAAACCCCTTAAAGAAATGGAAGAAAACACAAAGAAGGAATTAAACAAAAACATTCAGGATCTGAAACTAGAAATAGAAACAATAAAGAAAGTTCAAAGGGAGACAACCATGGAGATAGAAAACCTACGAAAGAGATCAGAAGTCACAGACGCAAGCATCACCAACCGAATACAAGAGATAGAAGAGAGAATCTCAAATGCAGAAGATACGGTGGAAAATATTGACACAGTTGTCAAAGAAAATGCAAAATGCAAAAAACTCCTAACTCAAAACATCCAGGAAATCCAGGACACAATGAGAAGACCAAACCTAAGGATAATAGGTATAGATGAGAATGAAGATTCCCAACTTAAAGGGCCAGTAAATATCTTCAACAAAATTATTGAGGAAAACTTCCCTAACCTAAAGAACAAGATGCCCATAAACATACAAGAAGCCTACAGAACACCAAATAGACTAGACCAGAAAAGAAATACCTCCCGTCACATAATAATCAAAACATCAGATGCACAAAACAAAGAAAAAATACTAAAAGCAGTAAGGGAAAAAGGTCAAGTAACATATAAAGGCAGACCTATAAGAATTACACCAGACTTCTCACCAGAGACTATAAAAGCCAGAAGAGCCTGGACTGACATCATACAGACACTAAGAGAACACAATTGCCAGCCCAGATTACTATACCCAGCAAAACTCTCAATCACTATAAATGGTGAAACCAAGATATTCCATGACAAAACCAAATTTGCACAATATCTTCCCACAAACCCAGCACTTCAAAGGATAATTGATGGAAAATGCCAACACAAGGAGGGAAACTACAACCTAGGAAAAGCAAGTAAGTAATCTTCCAACAACCCCCAAAAAAGATACAAACATAACTTTACCTCTAATAACAAAAATAACAGGAAGCAACAATCATTTTTCCTTAATATCTCTTAACATCAATGGTCTCAATTTCCCAATAAAAAGACGCAGACTATCAGACTGGATACACAAACAAGACCCAGAATTTTGCTGCATACAAGAAATGCACCTCAGTGACAAAGACAGACACTACCTCAGAATAAAAGGGTGGAAAACAATTTTTCAAGCCAATGGTCCCAAGAAACAAGCTGGAGTAGCCATTCTAATATCAAATAAAATCGACTTTCATCCAAAATTAATCAAAAAAGATAAGGAAGGACACTTCATACTCATCAAAGGAAAAATCTACCAAGGTGAACTCTCAATTCTGAACATCTATGCTCCAAATGCAAGGGCACCTACATACATAAAAGAAACTTTACTAAAGCTCAAAACACACATTACACCTCACACAATAATAGTGGGGGATTTCAACACCCCACTGTCCGCAATGGACAGATCATGGAAACAGAAACTAAACAGAGACACTTTGAAATTAACAGAAGTTATGAACCAAATGGACTTAACAGACATCTATAGAACATTTCATCCTAAAACAAAAGAATATACCTTTTTCTCAGCACCTCATGGTACCTTCTCCAAAATAGACCATATAATTGGTCACAAAACAAGCCTCTACAGATACAAAAAGATTGAAATAATCCCTTGCATCTTATCAGATCACCACGGACTAAGACTGGTCTTTAATAATGACAAAAACAATGGAAAACCCACGTACACATGGAAACTGAACAACTCTCTACTCAATGATGACTTGGTCAAGGAAGAAATAAAGAAAGAAATAAAAGACTTTTTAGAATTCAATGAAAATGAGGACACATCATACCAAAACTTGTGGGACTCCATGAAGGCAGTGCTAAGAGGAAAGCTCATAGCTCTAAGTGCCTACAAAAAGAAACTGGAAAGAGCACACACTAACAAGTTGACTGCACAACTAAAAGCTCTAGAACAAAAAGAAGCAAATACACCCAGGAGGAGTAGAAGGCAGGAAATAATCAAACTCAGGGCTGAAATCAACCAAATAGAAACAGAAAGAACAATACAAAATATCAATAAAACCAGGAGTTGGTTCTTTGAGAAAATCAACAAGATAGATAAACCCTTAGCCAGATTAACCAGAGGGCACAGAGACAGTATCCAAATCAATAAAATCAGAACTGAAAAGGGAGACATAACAACAGAAACTGAAGAAATTCAAAAAATCATCAGATCCTACTACAAAGGCCTATACTCAACAAAACTGGAAAACCTGGATGAAATGGACAATTTCCTAGACAGATACCAGGTACCGAAGTTAAACCAGGAGCAGATAAACCATCTAAATAGTCCCATAACCCCTCAGGAAATAGCAGCAGTCATCAAAAGCCTCCCCACTAAAAAAAGCCCAGGACCAGACGGTTTTAGTGCTGAATTCTATCAGACCTTCAAGGAAGACCTAATTCCAATTCTCTTCAAACTATTCCACAAAATAGAGACAGAAGGAACACTACCCAATTCGTTCTATGAAGCTACAATTACACTCATACCCAAACCCCACAAGGACCCGACAAAGAAAGAGAACTTCAGACCAATCTCCCTTATGAACATCGATGCAAAAATACTCAATAAAATTCTAGCAAACCGAATCCAAGACCACATCAAAACAATCATCCATCATGATCAAGTAGGTTTTATCGCAGGAATGCAGGGATGGTTCAATATTCAGAAATCCATCAATGTAATCCACTATATAAACAAACTTAAAGAAAAAAACCACATGATCATCTCACTAGATGCTGAGAAAGCATTTGACAAAATTCAACATCCCTTCATGATAAAAGTCTTGGAAAGATCAGGAATTCAAGGCCCCTACCTAAACATAGTAAAAGCAATTTACAGCAAACCAGTAGCCAACATCAAGCTAAATGGAGAGAAACTTGAAGCAATCCCACTAAGATCAGGGACTAGACAAGGTTGCCCACTCTCCCCCTACCTATTCAATATAGTACTGGAAGTCTTAGCCAGAGAAATTAGACAGCAAAAAGAAGTCAAAGGGATACAAATAGGAAAGGAAGAAGTCAAAATATCGCTATTTGCAGATGATATGATAGTATACTTAAGTGACCCCCAAACTTCCACCAGAGAACTCCTAAACCTGATAAACAACTTCAGCAAAGTGGCTGGTTATAAAATCAACTCAAACAAATCAGTAGCCTTCCTCTACATGAAAGATAAACAGACTGAAAAAGAAATTAGGGAAATGACACCCTTCACAATAGTTGCAAATAATATAAAATACCTTGGTGTGAATCTAACCAAGCAAGTGAAAGACCTCTATGACAAGAACTTCAAGTCTCTGAAGAAAGAAATTGAAGAAGATCTCAGAAGATGGAAAGATCTCCCATGCTCATGGATTGGCAGGATTAATATAATAAAAATGGCCATCTTGCCAAAAGCAATCTACAGATTCAATGCAATCCCCATTAAAATCCCAACTCAATTCTTCACAGAGTTAGAAAAGGAAATTCTCAAATTCATATGGAATAACAAAAATCCCAGGATAGCGAAAACTATTCTCAACAATAAAAGAACTTCTGGAGGAATTACCATCCCTGACCTCAAGCTGTACTACAGAGCAATAGTGATAAAAACTACCTGGTATTGGTACAGAGACAGGCAGGAAGATCAATGGAATAGAATTGAAGACCCAGAAATGAACCCACACTCCTATGGTCACTTGATCTTTGACAAAGGAGCTAAAACTGTCCAGTGGAAAAAGGACAGCATTTTCAACAAATGGTGCTGGTTCAACTGGAAGACAACATGTAGAAGAATGAAAATTGATCCATTCTTATCCCCTTGTACAAAGCTCAAGTCTATGTGGATAAAGGACCTCCACATAAAACCAGATACACTGAAACTAATAGAAGAGAAAGTGGGGAAAAGCCTCGAATACTTGGGGACAGGGGAAAAGTTCCTGAACAGAACTCCAATGGCATATGCTCTAAGATCGAGAATTGACAAATGGGACTTCATAAAATTGCAAAGTTTCTGTAAGGCAAAGGACACTGTCAATAGGACAAAACGACAACCAACAAATTGGGAAAAGATCTTTACCAATCCTTCATCTGATAGAGGGCTAATATCCAATATATACAAAGAACTCAAGAAATTAGACTCCAGACAACCAAATTACCCTATTAAAAAATGGGGTATAGAGCTTAACAAAGAATTTTCAACGGAAGAAACTCGAATGGCCGAGAAGCATCTAAAGAAATGTTCAGCATCCTTAGTCATCAGGGAAATGCAAATCAAAACAACCCTGAGATTCCATCTCACACCAGTCAGAATGGCTAAGATTAAAAACTCAGCTGATAGTAGATGCTGGCGAGGGTGTGGAGAAAGAGGAACACTCCTCCATTGTTGGTGGGACTGCAAGATGGTGCAACCACTTTGGAAATCAGTCTGGCGGTTCCTCAGAAAATTGGACATAGCATTACCCGAGGATCCAGCTATACCACTCCTAGGCATATACCCAGAAGATGCTCGAACATATAACAAGGACATATGCTCAACTATGTTCATAGCAGCCTTATTTATAATAGCCAGGAGCTGGAAAGAACCCAGATGTCCTTCAACTGAGGAATGGATTCAAAAAATGTGGTATATTTACACAATGGAGTATTACTCAGCTATTAAAAACAATGAATTCGAGAGGTTCCTAGGTAAATGGATGGAACTAGAAATTATCATCCTGAGTGAGGTAAGCCAATCACAAAAGAAGACACATGGTATTCACTCACTGATTATTGGATATTAGCCTAGAACCTTGAAATGCCCAAGATGCAACTCACAGGCCACATGAAGCCCATAAAGAAGGAAGACCAAGTGAGGGTGATTCGGTCCTTCTTAGAAGGAGCAACAAAATACTCAAGGGAGCAAATATGGAGACAAAGTGAGGGACAGAAACTGAAGGAGGGGCCGTCTCAAGACCACCCCACCTGAGTATCTATCCCATGTGCAATCACCAAAGGTAGATGCTGATGTGGAAGACAGGAAGTGCATGCTGATAAGAGCCTGATATGGATATCTCCTCAGAGGCCTTCAAGAGTCAGACATATTCAGAGGCAGATGCTCACAACTAGCCATTGAACTGATCATGGGGTTCTCAATAGAGGAGTTAGAGTGAAGACTGAAGGAGCTGAAAGGGTTTGTGGCACCATGAGGAGAGCAACAATACCAACCAACCACAGCTCCCAGGGTCTAAACCACCAGCCTGGGAGCACTTAGGGGGGGATCCAGGGCTTCAGCTGAATATGTAAAAGTGGAGGGCCCTGCTGGGCATAGGTGGAAGAAGAGAACCTTGACCTCATGAAGGCTGGATGCCCCAGGGGGTGGGAATTTTGAGGGTGGGGAGGTGGGAGTGGGGGGGTGTAGATAGAGGTTACATCCACAGAGAAGAAGGAGGAGGGGCGAGGGGATTGGGGGTTCCGAGGGGGTGGTGGGGGATGGGGTAAGGGGACAACATAGGAAATGTAAATAAATCATCCAATAAAAAAAAAAAGAAAAAAAAAAAAGAAGATACTACTTTATAACCTACAAGAGGAAATATAAATGTCATTGTCATTAGGCATGATCTAAAAGTATGGCCTTCAAAGCTCTCTTTTATTTGTTTTTGTGCATGTGTGCGTGCATATGCATGCTTGTATATATATGTGCATGCTCATGTATGAGTGAAAATTCATGCATATATGTGTTCAGAGGTCAACTTTATATGTCATTCTCAGGAACTGTGCATCTTAATTTTTGAGACCAGGCCTCTTACCGAGGTCCTAAAAACATGGGACTAGACTCAGAATGTAAAAATATCTTAGTGACTTAACTCTTGCTCTATCATGAGTTAAGCATGTGTGAGCTGGGACAGTTCAGAGTAGATAGATGAGGGTAGATGTTGCCAATGGTATTGTAAGCAGGAGAAGTACATCAAAGCTCTGAAGTTCCAGGTTTGGGACAAACAACGCTTGTAGAGTCAAGGACACATAAGAAATAGTAGAGTAGAAGAATTCATATGAGAATCTGGAGCCCAGGACAGGTGCTGGCACCACTGTAGAGCCAGTGCCTGACATTGCACCAAAGGTCAGGACTGTCAGTTCACAGGAGGCCTGGCCATTAAGATCTGGGTTGATTACAGTGATTCATTGCAGATGGTCAACTTTTTCAATCCAGACTAAGACAAGACAGGTGGATGGAATGTATTTCTAGAGTATATCATACATTATAAAATAATAAGTCTTACATCAAAAGTTGTAAAGACCTATGAGTCAAAGACAGCTCAAAGGCTTAAAAGTAGTCACCAAAACCTACATGATGACTCTAGTGTGTCAAGGATGCTCCTTGGTGACTAGGATTAATATATTTTATCTTCACCATGACTTTGAAGGTGGATTATTCCTCTCCCCATTTAAAGATAGGGGAACTGAAGCATAAAAAGATTAATTCATTTGTCTAAGATCATTCAGCAATTGTAAGACTCAGGAACTAGAGTGCAAAAGTCTCTAAAATGTAGGACTATCCTATGCTACCTTGTTTTATTTGACTGAAACAATAATTTGTTTTGTTTTTATTTAAATGGGTTTTTCTATACAATATATTCTAATCTCAGTTTTCTCTTTCTCATCTTCTCTCAGATCCTCTGGACACCCTTACCTATGCCTTTATAACTCCATGGCCTCGATCTCTCTCTCTCTCTCTCTCTCTCTCTCTCTCTCTCTCTCTCTCTCCCTCCCTCCCTCCCTCCCTCCCTCCCTCCTTCACTCTCTTTCTTCCTTCCTTCCTTCCTTCCTTCCTTCCTACCA
>NW_021604587.1:5620495-5638040 GCF_004785775.1 Grammomys surdaster
CTCTCTCTCTCTCTCTCTCTCTCTCTCTCTCTCTTCCTTCCTTCCTTCCTTTCTTTCTTTCTTTCTTTCTTTCTTTCTTTCTTTCTTTCTTTCTTTCTTTCTTTCCTTCTTCCTTCCTTTCTTTCTTTCTTTCTTTCTTTCTTTCTTTCTTTCTTTCTTTCTTTCTTTTCTCTCTTTCAACATACAGGAAAATAAAAACAAACAAACCAGGTTAAAGCAAACAAATAAACAAAGGGTGAGAGTTGGGGGAAAGCAAGAGAAGCAGTACGCATTTAGTGATGTCTGCACATACAGAAAACCCATGAAAACACAAAATTGGAAGTCATGATGTATAAGAGAAAGACTAATAAAGGAATAAAGGGGGAACCCTGACAAAGCACTGTGAAACAAAGCAAAACAAAGCAAAAACCAAAAACCCAAAAGACCACCACAAAACAAAACTCCCCCAAAATGCTACTGAGTTTGTTTTGTGGCAACTATCTACTACTGGGCTTGGGTCCTACTCTTAACTGTGAAGCACCCATTTATAAGAATTTAGAGCTAGCTGTCTATTTAAAGATTGGAAGGCTTTTTAAATACAAAGTACACATTTTTTTATTTTTCAATTAGTGAAATGTCTATTGATTTGACTACATAACACTCTATGGTTAGGCACAAGCTCCACAGTGAGTGCCAGTACCTGCCCTCCCTACTCTTTACACTTATTTTACTTCACTCACTTTTGTTTGCTACATCGCATCATTGAGTGGATAGGATAAGTGTATCAGACCCTCAATCAAAGGACTGAACTAGAAAGACACTCATAAAGAGAGGCAGGGGATAGAAGCTGGACCATATAGTTCCATTGAGGATAGATTACAGAAGGTTCAAAGTACATATTACTGAATATGCATGACTTAATTTTTATGGACACCTGGGATTAAAAGTTTATAGACTATATTATAGACTCAAGACCAAGGGAGCAAAATGTACAGAAATTTGAAAACAAATTCTAATCTTATTCTACTCCATCTAAATACTCACTGTATGTACTCTGATCATGGTTAGAACTACAGCCACAGTGATCTTAGCTGAAATGTCAGTGTTAAGACACTATGCTATCTCAGCCTTCTTTCCATTCCCTCTTCTCAGTACCCCCCATATAAACATCCCCTCTTCCAAAGATCCACTACTTCTTCAGAAAACAGTAGGCCTCCCTGTGATATCAACCAAATATGCCATAACAAGATGCAAGAAGACTAAGAACAAACCTTCCTATCAAAGCTGGAGATAGCAACCCAGTAAGAGGGAAAAGGTCCTATGAGACCACAAAGGAGTCAGAGACAACCCCACTCCCAGTGCTAGGAATCCATCAAAAAACACACGCTAAAGAACCATGCATGCAGGCATGCAGAGAGCGTGGCACAGACCCATGCAGGCTCCCATGGTTGCTTCTCCAGCCTTTGTGAGCCCCTATCAGCCCTGCTTAGTTGATTCTGTGGACTACGTTCTGCTGGTGTCCTTGTTCCCTCTATCTCCTCTAATCTTTCCTTCCCCTCTTCTGTGAAGTTTCTCCTGTTTCTTTATTGTACTGGTCACCTTTCCAAGTGTGCAATGCCTGTGGCTGGAGGCCACTGAAATGGGCAGAGTAGGTTCAGAACGTTACCACCATTGTCAAAAATATTATTGGACACCATTGTTTTGAAGAAGACTAATCATTACATCATATTCAGATGCCTATGACTCAAAGAAGGCCATCTCCATGTGCTCCCCCATACTTGCCAAAATGGAGTTGTTTTCTGTAATGATAGATACAAGTTAGATGAAAATTCATCATCTACAGACCTCCCTGTAGTAGGAATCTAAGTAAGTTCACTGTAAACTCTGCTTCCACTGGAGAAGTTTAAAGCCATCCCTGAGATCCGTACACATATTCTGAGCACTTGTGATCTGTGTCCAACAGCAGCTTCTTTACCAAATCCATCCAGATAGTCACCTGGCTGCTATCAATCACAAAGTGTCCTGCACGCAGAAAGTGCTTACAGAATAGAAGAGAAGGAACATCCCTAATGTAATAAGACACATCTGTTAAATTTCATATTCACAGCCATATAGAGAATACTCTATTAGGCTTTTCCTAACAGTAAGTCCCAGAAATGCCTCTTGCCCACATGTCTCTACTTTTCCTCTTTCGTGCAAAGCTCTTTGGTACTATTTTACTGCCCCACATCCTTCACTTTCTCTCTTCGGGTTTGAAGCTATCCAAAGAATCATTTCCCAAGTCAGAGATATTCTAGTGCCCACAGTTATTAAGAAAATGAAAGCTTCCTTTCCACATCAGCACAGTGCCTCCTTCCTTTGTTTCCCCAGACTTGTGAGGTTGTGGGTATGAGTTCCTCTGTAGCACTGTGCTCATGGAGCACTCCCAAGGTTTGTGAGAAGTTTAAGAACAATTGCCCTCTGATACAAGGAAAGAGCAAGAGCTGGAGAGAAACCCATTGCTATTGGTCAGACTCGGGTCTGAGCATAGAAAGTTTGAATAAGAGGCACTTAAGATGCCCGTGGAATTAAAAAACTTTAAGATAAATCTTTTAGTTTATAGCATTTTTTTACTCTCTTAAGTCACCTATGTGAAATTGTAATCTTAATTTCTACTTGAAAATAAACATCTGACCATTTATTCTCAAAGTACAATTAGCCCCAAACCATGGGTGCTTTAATTTTATGGCTAGTAGATTAAGCAATGTAATATCCTTTCAAGCATCCCCTCCTGTCATTCAGCATTTTTTTTATTCTCCAACATGAGTCTCAGAAGCCTGCCCACAGCCAGGCCTTGCTGCGAGGGAGGTCTGAAGACACCCAGAGACTCACCTTCCATGTGGCCTACCAGTCACCAGCAGTGAGAGCCACTAAGATGTGCAAGAATGTGGTCGAGAGATGAGAGAGACAGAGAAGTATAATGGTTTGCTCACTGTGAAGAGAGAAGAAACTGGTGACATGAGGGTGGAGAGGAGGACAGTCTGATGTGAGTAAACTGTCCTGACCCCTGAGGCTGCGCTGAAGTCCCAGATCGTGCTTCCACTGAGGGCCTTGTCTTGGTCCATAGCCATGCAGCAGCAGGAGTCTGTATCAATGTCTGTGGCTCACATTACCACCAAAGGCCATGTAGACATCCCTAGTCTGGGCTGCTGTCCGGGACCATGTGATGTCCAGGGGCTGTGCAGAGCTGACCCCACCCCTCACTGGCTGCAGCACTCAGGAGAGTGGGCTCTATACCTCACTGGTCAGCACAGTAGAGCTGGTCCTGGTGTCAGGAGCAGGGGTTGAGCCAGCCCTGATTTTGTGAGCACAGGAAAGCTGGCCCCACCACTTGTCTGCTGTGCATGGGATGGGAGAGATGGCCTTTACTTCCTCTTCCTTACCTCTTACTGCCCATGGCAGTTCAGAGTGCTGTCCTGTGGTCACAGGGAGAACTGGCCCTGCCCTTCATCAGCTGCAGCACTCAGGAGAGTTGTTCCTGCACCTCACTGACCTGGCCCTGGTGGTACAGGTCAGTGAACTGGCCCCAGGGCATGAGAGCCAGAGGGCTGGCCCTGCTCCTTGCCACTGCAGTATTGGGTGAGCTAACCGGGGCACAGCTGGAGAGCTTACCCTGGTGGTGTAGGTATGGGAGAGCTGGCAGACTAACCAATTCACCTACCGCCCAGCCCCAGATCCCAGACTTTGAGTTGACTCATCCATACATCTACTGCATCTGTGAACTGCAGAAGGGCATGAAAGGGCTGGTCCTGGAAATTCAAAGCTGCAGAATTTCAATGATATAGGGCAACAGCAGGAGATCTTATAGAAGACCTGGTGAAGATCCAGTATTGATAGTGTAACAGAATATAGGTTGAGGCCTTGAACCAGATCAAATGACTCAATGCAGTAACCATTTGCAAGTGAAGATGTGGTATGGACAAAAGGTACACTGTAGGACACACTGTGACACACTACAGCTGCCACGAAAAGATGATTTGTTTTATTTTATTTTTTTTTTCTTTTGGGAAGTTGCATGAGTGGAGGGCAGATGCAAAGGTATGGGGACATGACTAGGATTGGAGTACTATGATGTGAAATTCACAAAGAATCAATGAAATGTTTAAAAAACAGAAACAACAGTGAAGAACAAACAAACAAACAAACAAACAACCCCCCCTCCACAGACACACACAGGGATTAGTGTCTGCATCCAAGACTTTCTGATTTAGTGGACCAGTCATAGACCTTGGTATTTGTTCTCTTATGCACATAAGAAACCTTGACATTTAAAAGCTGAGCTTGCTGGTGTGTGTGTTGATACAGGCCTGTAATCTCAGCACTTGAGAGACAGGATCATCAACAACTGCAGGGCCAACCTGAGCTAATGAGTGAAATAATATAAATAAAGAAGGCTGAATGAGCCACACATTCGTATACTTAAAACCTATATTATATCATCAAATTGTGGATTTAATTTTCCATTTTCATCATTATGGTACTGGCTCTTTCTGACTTTCTTGGAAAATTAGAAAATATTTGTGAAAAAATCACAGAAAATGAAGACACATATCATTGTCTTACCATAACCAATGTAGTGAATTTAATATAATCCAGAATCATAGATCCCCTAACTAGTTTTCAGTCTTTCCAGAAGACAGGACCTTCTGGTTGCACAATGTTTTCAGAGCTTTTAGACAAAGGAGAAAAAGCTCATCCCAGACTTATGGTAAGACCAGGTGTCTTAGTTAGGGTTTTACTGCTGTGAACAGACACCATGACCAAGGCAAGTCTTATAAAGGACAACATTTAATTGGGGCTGGCTTACAGGTTCAGAGGTTCAGTCCATTATCATCAAGGTGGGCGCATACCATCATCTAGGCAGGCATGGTGCAGGAGGCACTGAGAGTTGTACATTTTCATTTGAAGGCTGATAGTGAAAGACTGACTCCTAGGCAGCTAGGATGAGGGTCTTATAGCCCACACCCACAGTGACACACCTACTCCAACAGGGCCACACCTCCCAGTAGTGCCACTATCTGGACCGAGCATATACAAACCATCACACCAGGCAATTTGAAATTACGCATTCAACTTTTAAGAGCTCTTTAATGTGGGAATAGAAAGAGACGTAATTATGAGGCAAGAAGAATTGAGGGTCTAGGGTTGATTCAATTGGGACAGATTCTATCTTCATCAGGACAACCAATTCTCCAAGAACTTCCAAAGACCCTGAGATTTGCCCATTTAAGCTCTCTCTGTCACCCAGTGGCCATGTTGTCACTTGAAAACTAATGTCTGTCATTCTTGGCCAATCTTACCATAGCTCTTTTCCCATTGACTGTTACATGTCCCAATCTGTATCTTAGCCAAGTCACAAAGCCTCTATGTGTGGCTCCATCTTATTACTATATGTAAGATTATATCTAAAATCAGAAAATTTGTGTTTATTATATGGGTTCACCAGACATGCCACAAAGATGTCTTGTAGTATCATTTGCAAAAATATTCATGCTGTCTTCTTGCTATTGCCTGTTTCTTCTAAAAACATACTGCCAAAAAAAAAAAAACTGATGCAGCTAATTGAATTAACTTGAGGTTAGCCTATTTAGCTTGTCTATCCATTGCAGAATAGCTTTATTAATAAGCCCCTTTTAGAACATAAGGGGGAAGCATAGAGCAGGTCACAGGCGGCAGCTCCGTACCCAACCCCAGAAAACCAAGAGAAAGAGGGACTCCCAAGAGCTTTAACTCAGGCAGCACCCCAGGTAAGGAAAAAGCAGCACTTGCCCCAAACAGGGAGTAACTGGGACCCACTGGGACCCAGGAATTCACTCTTGGCCCTGAGCGCAGGTTCCTTCCGGTCTGGGCCTGAGCACTCGGCAAGAATGTGGTCGAGAGATGAGAGAGACAGAGAAGTATAATGGTTTGCGCACTGTGAAGAGAGAAGAAACTGGTGACATGAGGGTGGAAAGGAGGACAGTCTGATGTGAGTAAACTGGTGTGAATCTAACCAAGCAAGTGAAAGACCTGTATTACAAGAACTTCATACCCTAGAAAGAGCAAGAAAATAATCCTTTTCCATCAAACCTAAAAGAAGATAACCGCACAAACGATGTCTCCACTATTAGCAAAAATGACAGGAAGCAACAACACCCTCTCCTTAATATCTCTTAACATCAATGGACTCAATTCCCCAATAAAAAGGCATAAGCTAATGGACTGGATACACAAACAGGACCCAGATTTTTGCTACTTACAGGAAACCTACCTCAGTGACAAAGACAGACACTACCTTAGAGTAAAAGGTTGGAAAACAATTTTTCAAGCAAATGGCCCTAAGAAACAAGCGGGAGTAGCCATTCTAATATCGAATAAAATCGACTTTCAACTTAAAGCTATCAAAAAGGATAAGGAAGGGCATTTCATACTTGCCAAAGGAAAAATCAACCAACATGAATTCTCAATTCTGAATATCTATGCACCAAATACAAGAGCATCGACTTTCATAAAAGAAACCTTTCTAAAGCTCAAAACACACATTGCACCTCATACAATAATAGTGGGAGACTTCAACACCCCACTCTCAGCAATGGATAGATCATGGAAACAGAAACTAAATAGAGATACAGTGAAACTAACAGAAGTTATGAACCAAATGGACTTAACAGATATCTATAGAACATTTCACCCTAAAGCAAAAGAATATACCTTTTTCTCAGCACCTCATGGTACCTTCTCCAAAATAGACCATATAATTTGGCACAAGACAGGCCTCAACAGATATAAAAAAAATTGAAATAATCCCCTGCATCCTATCAGATCACCATGGTCTAAGGCTGGTCTTCAAAAATGACAAAGACAATGGAAAGCACACATTCACATGGAAACTGAACAACACCCTACTCCTTAATAATCTGGTAAGGGAAGAAATAAAGAAAGAAATAAAAAACTTTTTAGAATTTAATGAAAATGATGACACATCATACCAAAATCTATGGGATACGATGAAAGAAGTGCTAAGAGGAAAATTCATAGCTCTAAGTGCCTACAAAAAGAAACTGGAGGGAGCATACACTAGCAGTTGGACAATGCACCTGAAAGATCTAGAACAAAAAGAAGCTAATACACCCAAGAGGAGTAGGCGGCAGGAAATAATCAAACTCAGGGCTGAAACCAACCAAATAGAAACAAAAAAGAACTAACCAAAGAATCAATAAAACCAGGAGCTGGTTCTTTGAGAAAATCAACAAGATAGATAAACCCTTAGCTAGACTAATCAGAAGGCAGAGAGACAGCGTCCAAATTAATAAAATCAGAACTGAAAAGTGTGACATAACAACAGAAACCAAGGAAATTAAAAAAAAATCATCAGATCCTACTACAAAAGCCTATACTCAACAAAATTGGAAAATTTGGATGAAATGGACAATTTTCTAGACAAATACCAGTTACCAATGTTAAATGAGGACCAGATAAACCATCTAAACAGTCCCATAACCCCAAAAGAAATAGTCATTAAAAGTCTCCCTTCAAAGAAAAGTCCGGGACCAGACGGTTTTAGTGCAGAATTCTATCAGACCTTCAAGGAAGACCTAATTCCAATTCTCTTCAAACTATTCCACAAAATAGAAACAGAAGGTACACTACCCAATTCATTATATGAAGCCACAATTACGCTCATACCTAAACCACACAAAGACTCAACAAAGAAAGAGAACTTCAGACCAATCTCCCTTATGAAGATTGATGCAAAATTACTCAATAAAATTCTAGTGAACCGAATCCAAGAACACATCAAAACAATTATCCATCACGATCAAGTAGGCTTTAATCCCAGGAATGCAGGAATGGTTCATTATATGGAAATCCATCAATGTAATCCATTATATAAACAAACTCAAAGGAAAAAAAAACACATGATCATATCACTAGATGCTGAGAAAGCATTTGACAAAATTCAACATCCTTTCATGATAAAAGTCTTGGAAAGATCAGGAATTCAAGGTCCATACCTAAACATACTAAACGCAATATACAGCAAACCAGTAGCCAGCATCAAACTAAATGGAGAGAAACTTGAAGCAATCCCACTAAGATCAGGGACTAGGCAAGGAAGGCTGCCCACTCTCCCCCTACTTATTTAATATAGTATTGGAAGTCCTAGCCAGAGCAATTAGGCAACACAAGGAGGTCAAAGGGATACAAATTGGAAAGGAGGAAGTCAAAATCTCGCTATTTGCAGATGATATGATAGTATACTTAAGTGACCCCAAAACTTCCACCAGAACTCCTAAACCTGATAAACAACTTTAGCAAAGTGGTTGGATATAAAATTAACTCAAGCAAATCAGTAGCCTTCCTCTACTCAAAAGATAAACTGGCTGAGAAAGAAATTATGAAAATGACACCCTTCACAATAGTCACAGATAATATAAAATACCTGGGTGTGAACCTAACCAAGCAAGTAAAAGAACTGTATGACAAGAACTTCATGCCCCTGAAGAAAGAAATCGAAGCAGATCTCAGAAGATGGAAAGATCTCCCATGCTCATGGATTGGAAGGATTAATATGGTAAAAATGGCTATTTTGCCAAAAGCCATCTACAGATTTAATGCAATCCCCATCAAAATTCCCACTCAATTATTCACAGAGATAGAAAGAGCAATCTTAAAATTCATTTGGAATAACAAAAAAAAAAAACAGGATTGCGAAAACAATAAAAGAACTCTCAGCAATAAAAGAACTTCTGGAGGAATCACCATCCCCGACTTCAAGCTGTACTACAAAGCAATAGTGATAAAGACTGCATGGTATTGGAACAGAGATAGTCAGGAAGATCAATGGAATAGAAAAGAAGACCCAGAAATGAACCCGCATACCTATGGTCACTTGATCTTTGACAAAGGAGCTAAAACCATCCAGTGGAAAAAAGACAGCATTTTCAACAAATGGTGCTGGTCCGACTGGAGGTCAGCATGTAGAAAAATGCAAATTGATCCATACTTATCTCCTTGTACAAAGCTCAATTCCAAGTGGATCAAGGACCTCCACCTAAAACCAGCCACACTTAAACTAATAGAAGAGAAACTGGGGAAAAGCCTGGAGCACATAGGCTCAGGAGAAAAGTTCCTGAACAGAACACCAATGGCCTGTGCTCTAAGACCAAGAATTGACAAATGGGACCTCATAAAACTGCAAAGCTTCTGTAAAGCAAAGGACACAGTCAATAGGACAGAGCGGCAACCAACAGATTGGGAAAAGATCTTCACCAACCCTACATCTGATAAAGGGCTAATATCCAAGGTATACAAAGAACTGAAGAAATTAGACTCTAGACAATCAAAGAACCCTATTAAAAAATGGAGCACAGAGCTAAACAAAGAATCCTCAACTGAGGAAGCTCGAATGGTTGAGAAGCACCTAAAGAAGTGTTCAGCATCCCTAGTCATCAGGAAAATGCAAATGAAAACAACACTGAGATTCCACCTCACACCAGTCAGAATGGCTAAGATCAAAAACACAGGTGACAGCACATTGTTGGCGAGGATGTGGAGAAAGAGGAACACTCCTCCACTGTTGGTGGGATTGTAAACTGGTACAACTACTATGGAAAGCAGTCTGGCGGTATCTCAGAAAATTGAACATAGTGTTACCTGAGGACCCAGCTATACCACTCCTGGGCATATACCCAGAAGACGTTTCAACATACAACAGGGACACATGCTCCACCATGTTCATAGCAGCCTTATTTATAATAGCCAGAAGTTGGAAAGAACCCAGATGCCCTTCAACAGAAGAATGGATGCAGAAAATGTGGTACATTTATACAATGGAGTACTACTCAGCTATTAAAAACAATGAGTTCATGAAATTCTTAGGCAAATGGATGGAGCTGGAAAATATCATCTTGAGTGAGGTGACCCAATCTCAAAAGAACGTACATGGTATGCACTCACTGATAAGTGGATATTAGCCCAAAAGCTCACAATTTTTACGAAACTACGTATAGACCACATAAAACTCACATAGAAGAAGGAAGACCAAAGTGTGGATGCTTTGGTCCTTTCTAGAAGGAGTATCAAAAGTTTCAACCAGAGCTCCCAAAGTCTAAACTGCCAGCCAGAGAGCACAAAGGGAGAGACTCATGCACCTGTATAGGGAATTGTGGGTTACCTCGTTAGACTTCAGTGAAAGTGGAGGGCCATGGTCCCTGAAAGTTTGGATCCCCTACTGTGTGGGAATTTGAGAGCAGGGAGATGGGACTGGGAGAATGTTTGGAGCACACCCTCACAAAAATTAGCAGGAGGGGGTATGGGATAAGGGATTTTGGGGGAGAATGGGAGAGGAGATAACATTGAAAGGTAAATACATATAATATCCAAAAAGAAAAAAGAAACACACAGATAAAGGGTCTAAAATGAAAAAGAGAGGGAGAGAGTTTACTTATTTTAAATTAGTTTCAAAAGTTTCTAGGAGTCGCTAATTGGCTAAGATCCTATTATAAGCTCTCCACAAAAGAATTTAAGTCTGTGTTCAATATTCTCAAGAGAGAGGTAAATCCTAATTTTCCTCAACAATTAATTGACAAAAGAGAGGTAATCTCTCAAAAAGTAGAAGAAGCTATTACTAATCGATATATTATATAGTCTGATTAGTTGTCAGTGGTGCTATAATAATCTTTTGACAAAAGATTATTAATATAGATTTATATATCCTTAAATAGGGTCTTCATGACTCTCTGAGTGTGGAAGAAGTGACTGTTGGTGCTTCTGCCCTGATTTTACAAGAAATCTGAAAAATTGGCTTTAAAAACAAAAGAGGGGGAACGGTACCACCCTCAGAAGGAGTCCCCATGAAATACTCTCCATCATGCCTTGTTCACTTTTATCTCTCTAAAGCTGAAAACTGATGGCAAATCTGCTGCTGACTGCCTCTGGCACCACTGAGACCAACAAAACTTTGCAACAGATATGGGGAAGGACCCTCTTACCCTTAAAGGGAATGGCCCAGACCCAATTCCCTTATGGGGTCGAGGATTGATATGCCTGTCTGATACCACAGAAGGCACAGCTAACCGGCTACCAAAAAGATCAATGAAAAAAATAGGTACCCCCACAAAGCCAGGCCCAACCATAAATACAATGAATAACAATTTACATCCAGGGAAGAGAAATCTCCCTGAGAATTCCCTTCTTTTTCCTTTCCAGGTAAAAATGAATCACCCGTGATGTCTACTGTTAGAAGTTCTAATCCAGATGCTGGCCTCCGAACTTATACTACTCAGACCTTTGAAGGGCCACTGACAAGAACATCAAACAGCTAGAGATTGACATCACTAATCTGAAGAAATCCCTCGTTTCGCTGTCTGAAGAGACCTCCTAAAATCACAAAGATACTTATTGGACTTGATTTACTCTATTACAATAGAAAAGGCTGTGTACAGCTCTTGACTGTGTACAGCCCTTAAAGAAGGTTGCCTTTACATAGACAAGACAGGGAGGGCTAAAGAGAGCATGAAATAGGTAGTGAAGGTCCTAAGAAATATCAGAGAGAGAAAGAGACAGATGAATGCTGGTACAAGAATTGATTTTCAGCCTTTCCAAGGTTCTCAACCCGATTTCCTCCCATCTTGGGACCATTATTTGGGCTCTTTTTGCTTTTTTCTTCTGATCCCTGGCTCTCAAATAGGCAGACTAACTCTGTGATACAACAGATAAATAATTTGGTAGCAAAACCCACTCAGATGCATTATCATAAGTTAGCTATGGAGGACCACGAGACTCAAGATGAGGTTGTTACTTTATACAGGGTGTTTCCAAAACCCATCTCCACCCAACCTAAAAGGGGGTACTTCTGCCCCTAGATCAAGCAGAGAGGGGCCACCCAGAACCCCCTCTGACAGGCGATCTGAATTCTTGCTTAGGCTGCGAGGCTAAGCACTGCAAGGGAATATCAATAAAAGATAAAAATATCTATCTGGGTTCCCTGAGGGACAAGCCTGACTGCATAGGGGTTGATGTCAAAAGTATCCCCTCTCCAGGAAAAAGACATCGGGATGGGTATGGCCCTCATGCTTCACTGGACCACACCAGGGGGACTGGAGCCATTACAAGGTCCCCTTCAAATACTGAAGGTCAGGCCTCTATCCCCGCCTTCGAAAGTTTAAAATTTCCACAGCCCTTCTATACTTAGAGAAGGGAGGAGATGTCAGGGGCATCCCTGCTTACACACTGAAGGCCTAAAATCAGCCATAAGCCTAAAATCAGCAATAGGCCTGTCATACATGTATACTAACACCAAGTCTTGGGTCTCAGTGGAAAAACATTGAAACAGATGGCTATAAGCTAATGTAAACAGGCAGCTTTTGTGGAAATTTAAAAGCCTGAGTAGCCATAGACCTTGTAAATAGGTAGCCTTGGCAGACAATACCAACTTAGATAAGAACAAGCGAGTCATAGGCAGAGTCATAGTGAATTGTCCCCTGAACCTTCACCCAGCTGATACCCGGTTCTGAAGATATCTGTATTCCCCCTGAACACCCACACTCCAGTGTCATTCCCTTCCCCACATCCTGCCTTTCTGTGTTTATAACCCCTGTGTGAATGAATTACGATTTGAGAAAAAATAAATTATAAAAAAAAAGAAATTGAAAATGAGTAAAGGCTTAGAGTGAATAAAAAGATGGGAGAAGTGATGTAATTATAATTTTAAAGGGGTAAAAGTAATTAAAAGTTTTTTGACCTCCAAAAAGAAAAAAAACTTGATTTTTCCAGTTGACATTTGGCAGTGAGTTATAAAATAAGGTACTATGTTCACAACAACTTAGTATGTAGCTCATTTGCAGTGACCTGATATAGAATAATTTTTGTGAAAGCTTACATCAAATACATAGAAATTAGATTTCTTCAACACAAATGTATAAAAACCATGACAAATTTGTGAAATGCCTTGACTTTAGATGCAAAATGTTTTTTTGACACAAATTTGCTGTACTGAATGTGGAATTTACATAATAATCAACAAGTAAGCTTTACATAAAAAACATAAAACATAAGGGATTTATGCTCTAAATGCTCATCTTAAATTATGAAAAGTTAGGATATCTTCTCCCCTGAAACACAGAGTAGACAGAATTAGACAGACTCAAGGAACCACCGTGTATTGAAAATGCACTGTCTTTTCTCAACTGATTGAAGAAGAAAGTTCTTAGCAATACTATGAGATCAAGGAAGATTGTGTAAGATCAGCTTACTTCTTTATACTTTATTCTCACCTGATTTTTATGTATTTGGGCACACTTGCAATTCTTCTGTAAGTTGTAAAACATTAAAAACCAGTGCTGGGGAGATCCTCTTGCATAAAACCTGGGTTTAATTTGCAGCATCAACATGGTGGCTCATAACTATATATAACTGCATTTCCGGGTATTTGAACCTCTTCTGGCCTCTGCAGGCATCAGATATACAAGTGGTATACATCCAGGCATGTTGGGAGCTGATGTAGTCCTGAGTGAATGTATACTGCTGCCATGGGAAGGGCCATGTCAAGGATGGCTCTTCTTCCTTAGATCTCAGAGTATTGCTAAAACCTCCTGGTCTGAATATGTATTTTGACTATATGTGCTGAACAAATTAACCACAGCTTTCTCCTCCTGGGTGACTGAAGCATGAGTCTGCTCCCTACTGAGACCTCCTACCTAGGTTAGCTAACCTGCCCCCTTGCTCAACTGTGTAGAATAAACAGCTTTCCTCTTTCTTCAAGTGTATATAATAAGCCTGCTGCCTGTTCAGCTTTATAGAATAGATGTGCTAATGAGTCTACATGAGAGTGCATAGCCCACTAAATATCAGCTCTTTTGTACATGTGTCTTTCATTTCTCCAGTCTCTGTTGCCTCAGTTATATCAATTCCAATTCTGTGCTGGCCACACAAAATTAAACATTCATATACATAAAATTAAAATGAGTATGCATTTTAAAAAATGTAAAGCAAAATTACAATATACTGCAATATTAGGTGTTGTTGAAGAAAAAAAACTAAGAATAGCCCATAAGTCCCTTAGTTTTCTGATGTTCTATGTATCATTTCATTACCACAGAATATGGCTACCTTTGGTCATGGTTGTGTACAGCAACAACAAAAAACAAGTGTATCTAAAATATAATGTTTGATAGAAGGGTGTTGTAGAAGAAAGGGTGAGTGACAGGGTTAATTAACAGTAAGGCTATTATTTGAAAACTCCATATGGAAACTCATTCTTTTATAAGATGGGTGTATACATCTAATATATACATATAATATATAATTCATATTATAATTTCCCTACACCAAGAATAATGTACACTCCAGATGCCATAGTTGCCTAGTTCTGGGTGAAGAAGGCTTCTAAAATTCTTAGTTAAGAATGTCTTGGAGCCCTCCAAGACAATACAGCTTATTGGCATTAGTTACCCACCAGAACTTGATGGTAAGACCCTATTGCTGAAAATATCACATGCTTTTGTCATAGGAAATGGAGAAATCAAGCTGCTGCCAATTGAGAACCTACCTCTTTGCTGACCAGCCTTCAGATATCAGAAGATGCTCTATAGGATGCTGGGAGAGAAAAGTCATCAACAGTGTTCCCTAGCTATGCCACCTCTAGGTTATAATAATGATCGACCTGGTAAGATAGGCTAATGGGTGCAATAGTAGCAAAAACATTATGGGAGCAAATGGCTACTTTCCGATTGTCTTTATGACCTTCTCTGCAAAAAGAAATGTATGGCCCAACAGGCAGCTAAAAGAGTCAGATGCAGATATTTACATCCAACCAATGGACAGAAGATGCTAACCTCTGTGATTGAATTAGGGAAAGGCTGGAAGAAGCTGAGGAGGAGGGTGACCTTGTAGGAGGACCAGCAGTCTCAATTAACCTGGACGCTCAAGATCTCCCAGACACTGGACCACCAACCAGGCAGCATACACCAGCTGATATGAGGCCTCCAACACATATACAGCAGAGGACTACCAGGTCTGGGCTCAGTCAGAGAAGATGCACCTAACCCTCAAGAGACTGGAAGTTCCCGGGAATGGAAAGGTTGGGTGGAGTCAGGGTTGGGGAGTGAGGACATCCTCATGGAGATGAGGGCAGGGGGAGGAGGTATAGGGTGTAGAACAGTCAGAGGGTGGACCGGGAATAATATCTGGAGTGTGAAAAAAAGGGTGAATAAAATTTTTAAAAAGAAAAAGAAAAATGAAACATGACTAACACTATAAATTTGATGACAAGCCATAGCTAGGGAGCTCATAGGCCCCAGGCGTAAAGCTACCACTACTATTTTCCTAAATGGAAGTAGCATCAAACTGTCCTCTAAATACACATTTCAGGACCCATAAATTGGTGTGGCTCTCAGTCCTCATCAGAGAAGCCTCTTCATTCAGTGGAAAATGGAGGCTTAATTCAGAAAACTCAAAGTGCAAAGCCAAGCTCAAACTGTCAGAGCTGAAAGAATAGACCTGTGTGGAATGAGGTGTGCTCAGTCACAAATGGGACATCTCTGCCATACCCTCTCCTCCTGATACACACCTTGGGAACTGTGATGTAAGAAGGGTCAGAAAGATTGCACAAGACAGAGGTCAGAGTGGAACAAGGCAAAACAGTGTCTTCTGGATATGACAGGACCACTGCAATAATAAACTCACGGCTGTTGTTATTGCCTGCATAAGACCACCACAAGATTACGCCAGTCAATACCCTAAAATGAACTAAAGGGGCACACAAGCTCCTACCCCTAGCTGAGGAACTACCAAGAGTTACTGGCTACTAGGGGATGCAAAGCCAGTTTAACTTAAGAATGTGATCCCTGGTGGATTAACCAGGCTCCAGTAGATGGTCCTATACCATGCACATATGTGCAGCACAAATTGAACTTCTTGAGATTTACATAAAAACAGAAAGGACAAGAATTTGTGAGAGGGAATGGGGCATATGGCATGGATCTTAGAGGAGTTAGGGAGGGATGGTGATAGAGGTAATCAAAATGATTTTATACACACACACACACATTTCTCAAAGAACTAATAAAATACATTAAGAACAAAAATCCTAATAAATCCTAAATAAACATAATAAAATATTATATTGCTATTTAGTTATATGCTTATATATCACATGTATTATCTATAAAATATAATATATATTATCTGTTTTTAGTTAAAGGAGCACTGTGTAAACTCATGTGGGTTCAAAGTCTTATACTACTGTATCTATCAATTCTAGTAGTAACTGTATATTATTTTTATAATAAGCCATTTATGTTGCAAATTGCTTCAAAAATGCTTTTTCATGGGTTCGTCACAAAATCCTTAGAAGTGATTAATCTCTAACAAGGAAACCAAGTCAGGCAAACTTAATAGACTGCCTGCTTGGTATCACGTGGCCATGAATGGTGGGTCATGCAGCAAACCTTATGATGTCTTCAGGAGATAGGAACCTATTGCTTATTTTTCCTTCCTTGTAGAAGCGGAAAATCTGATGCTTCAAGAAGATAAGGACAGCTCCCATAATAGACCCTGCTGGCTGTGAAATAGACTATTTTACACGGTGATATAAAAAGCAGGCAGAAAGGTGATGCTAATGACACTTCAGACGCCTTCTTGATATCTCTGCATTTCCAAGGGCTGAGCGGGAAAATCTCTCTGTCCCTAATTACTTTTGACAGTCTTGGAAATGAAGTCAGGTTAGAGGTTCAGTCGGTCCGAATATTCAGACTGCAGCTAAATTTATTACAAAGGACAAAGGAGAGCTCATAACCCAGTCATAGCTAAAAATCACAGATAGAGGAAAGGCTGAAAATATAGATAATTGGAAGCATGGTAATGATTACTATTATGAAGATGCAAAGAAAATTTCTATAGCACAAGGAAACTGCCAAATTCAATGCTTAAATCATAGCTTCTAAATGTATCTACCTCTGGGCTGTTGAAGCCATGCTCTAAACAATTTGTAGAGAAATGGTTGAACTAGAAAATGAAAAGAATGAAACAGATCATTGTCCTCCAACCTCAATGGCCCTGATGTCTGAACTTCAAGTGAACTCATTGTCTGGCCAGACCCTGACAGACTTTAAAACAGTCTTCTCCATTATCTTTTGAACCTGTCATATCCCTCACAGTCCCCCATGTATTTCTTTGGCCATTTTCTTGATTTTCGTGCCCCATTCTCAAATTCTGTCTGTGATCTCCGCTATGCGACATGGTCCAAATTCAGTTTTGTTTCTTTCCCTGTTCTTTTCTGTTGACCATACACAGAATGAACTTCACATTCACCAACCAAGTTTATACACAGTATGTGCTCGTTCTCACATTGTGCCCTTAGTAACAATTTAAAGTTCAAATTGCATTTAACTATCAGTGGATTGAAGGTTTTCTTTTGTTAATCATTCTTTCTTTTTTATTATTTCTTCAAGAGTTTTATACTCTTGTTTAGATCATATTCACTCCTACTCTCCTTAAACAACAAAGTTTGTGTCGTTGTTGTTAATCTTGCAAGATAAATGTTGTG
>NW_021604587.1:5638440-5673014 GCF_004785775.1 Grammomys surdaster
TCCCTCTCTCTCTCTCTCTCTCCCTCCTCTCTCCATCATCTTCCTCTCTCCTTCTCCCTCCAGCTCTTTCTCATCATCTTATAATTGAAAATAGCTCCACATTTTTATACAGAATGGTGTGCTTAACTCTTCTCCCTTTCTTAGGATTTGCTCTGGCTTGGGCTAACATATGTTTTGTACATGATGCTGCAATCACTGAGTTTATATGTGTAGCTTCCCTGCTGGGTCCAGAAGATAATTTTTCCTTATAGTTATCTACTGCATCAGTCTATTACACTCTTTCCATGACATCTTCTGCAATTATCTCTGAGTCTTAGAAGGGTATTGGAGTATGCATATGCATGTACATAAATGTGTGTGTGTGTGTGTGTGTGTGTGTACATACCTTACCTTTTGAGGTTGAGCATTCAGTAGTCTCTTATTCAGTGCACCTAGGCCAGTTGTTTTCTGTGTCAGTCACAATCTACTTCAATTAGAAACTTCTCAAACGACGAATGTGAATTTCCTTGATTTATTGTCATAATGATAAACCAGTTTCATACTATGTACATTTAGCCACATGAAAGCAGCAAGTTCTCCCCTAGAGCTTGTGACCTATTTAGACATAGGTTCTTAGCCCCATAAGTGTCAAGTATGAGTTTTATCATGCAGAATCGGACTTAAATTTACTTAGAAAGATTGGTCACTTCCTTAATATTTGTGCCATTATTTTCACAGTGGGTATGTCTTTCCAGGCAAGTCATTAATTGGAACTAGAAGGGTTCACAACTGAGTATAATTGGTGATTACTTTTCTACCCTTGCACCTTATGTAACACCTTTCTGCACTATGAAAGTTATCCAATGGGGATATAGCTTCCAGGTCCATAACAGTTTAATTTTACCATTTTTCTATGACTCAAGCATGTATTATTGAAAGCAATAGGTTTTACCTTTAAGTTCTGGAGTGTTACCAAAAGCACTAGCAATAGCCATTAATGTGGGGACCAACTCATATATGATAACTGGGATTTGTTGTTGTTGTTGTTGTTGTCACCCTCTGGTATCTAGGAAAGGCACTGTTTCCCTATCATGAGGTGATTCCATATTCTCTCTGTGTGTGCATGAGCATTGTGAATGCATGTGTGTATGTTTCTCTCCTTCCCACATGTGCTCCAGGAATTGAAATCTGGTTACTAGTCTGGTGCAGAGGACGCCTTTACCTGATGAGCCAACTTGCCATCCCTGTTATTTTTTAATTCCCTGAGTTTATGCATTTTAAATGGATTAAAGTCTATATGGTTTTCAAGTATATTTTTCCATTATTTTCTTTAGCAATGCCTTGAACAAATGCTTTTCTTCCCAGTGTTCTTGCTTGTTCCTCTTTACTACACTTTCTGTTTCATGATCGCAGATGGAGAATACAGATCTCAGTAAGCACAAAGTGACCATCACATTATTTTGGATTTTGTTTTATTTTATTTTTGAGTTTATAGTTAAAACATTTCTCCCTTTTCTCTCATCTCTCCAAACCCTTCCTTATAACCCTTGCTCTCTTTTAAACTCATTGCCTCTTTTTCAGTAACTGTTATTACATGCATATGTGTTTTATATACCTAAATATAACCTGCTGAGGCCATATAATATTGCTTGTATGTATGTTTTCAGGGCCGAGCATTTGGCACTGGACAACCAGTTGGTGTGCTCTTCCCCGGGGAGGACCACCTCTCCCACTCCCAGCTTTCCTCAGTTGCCTATATTTTTTTCCTGTAAGGTTGAGGCTGTATGTCTTTACATCTACTTTGGCATGGTCACTGGTGTCATCTCTTTAGTTCACATTTGGGAGCATATTTGTTAACAAGGACTCTCTTCCTTCTACTCTTGTCTTCCCCTAGTGAGTACTGTAATGATAAGATTTGGATGAGGCCAATGGGAAGAAGAAGAAGTCTCTGAGAACCAAGGGCCAGATGCCAAGCATTCTTGGAGCTCCAACCCAGAATGGTGAGAATTAGAAGACAACTCAGGACAACAAGTGCAAAGCATGGAATCAGTTTCCCTAGCACTGTGTTGGTTTCTATGTGGTCAAAGATGTTGAATGAAACCTGTCTTGTGGTCTCAAACCTAATAACTCAAACTATTTTACAAGAGATTAAACATTTTCTGAATTTTTTGAAATCCTATTCTGTTCTAGTCTACATTTTAAATTGGGTCTTATTGCATGGCCCAGGCTGGCCTTGAACTGGTGATCTTTGTGTTTCCACCTCCTAAAAGCTGGGGTTATTAGTATTTTCTGTCTTACTTAGACACTATTATTTTAAATCAGGGCGATTCAAGACAGAGAAACTAGATGCTAGAAAACCTGACATAATCTAAGAAAAAAAATGTCTAGAAATAGTTTCCTAGAGGGAGAAAAAACCACTCAAGCATAGGCTAATTTGATTAGAAATCAGCAATAGGCTTCAGTGAGAAAAGGCACAGTACCGATCCATGGGCTGAGTTCCTTCATGGTTCACTGACATGGCATCTAGCTTCATCCCAGCATCACTCTCTAGACCTAAAACAGATATGGCCCAGTAGTTGTGCGCTTTCTAATAGCTTGAGATGCCGTAAGTGTGGAAGTAAAACAAAAGTAAAGACAACAGAATACAGCTGCATGGACTCCAAACATTGAGGCATCATCTCATGTAGCAGAACTCACAGTTGCGATGGTGCCACATAAAACATATATTTTAAGTTTTCATAAAGTTTTAATTCTGAATAAGGACTCCCAGTTCTTTCAAGAGTGTTTTACAGAAGCCAATATGCCTATAATAAGAAGAAAAAAGTTTTAGCTAGGTGACAATATGGAGCAAGGCTTGGCAGCCTGACACATACCTAGATCATAGTTATTATTTCTAGGTCTAAGTGGGAATTTTAAAATGATGCTATTCAGAGAATTGAAAAATAGATAAAAGAGCAGATAAAGAGACAGTAGATGAATCTTACAGTTAAATGCTTAGGTAGAAACATGAGCAGTGGAGCTCTGGAGATGAAGCCACCTCGAGGCTTTTATAACTCAAGCTGTTCTCACTGCCTTTCCATTTCAACAGTCTAAGGAAACCGTGTCTAACCGGCAAGTGTTAATATGAAACCCCCAACAGTGGGAAGAGGGAACTTGTAGAGTCCACTTTCAGTAGAGAGACAGGGCATCAAGTGGAGGGATGGGGTTGCTGTCCCACAGTCAAAAACTCTAACCCAATGTTGTTCATGTCTAAAAAACTGCAGGGACAAAAATGGAGACAAGACTAAGGGGAAGGAGGTCCAGTGACAGACCCAACTTGGAACCCATTGCAAGAGGAGGCTCCAAGGCCTGACACTATTACTGATGCTATGGTGATCTTACGTACAGGAGCCTAGCATGGCTGTCCTCTGAGAGGTCCAACAAGCAGCTGATTGAGAAAGAGGCAAATACTTACACCTAACAAATGGACTGAAGTTGGGGACCCCTGTTGTTGAATTAAGGAAAGATTGGAAGGAGCTGCAGAGAAGGACATCCCCATAGGAAGACCAGCAGTCTCAACTAACCTGGACCCCTGAGATCTCTCAGACACTGAGCTACCATCCAGGCAGCATACATGAGCTGGCCTGTGGTCCCCAACACATATACAGCAGAGGACTTCTGGGTCTAGTGTCAGTGAGGGAAGATGCACCTAACTGTTGAAAGACTCGAGGCCCCAGAGAATGGTGTGAAGATGGGAGCATATCCCCCTGGAGATGGGTGGGGGGGAAGAGGAGGAATGGGATGAGGAACTGTTGGAGGATGGACTGGGAATTGTAGTAGTACAGCCCAAGCACAGACCTGTAACATCTCCCAGACATGACCACACATGAGTTCAACAAAGACAATGTGCCAAAATCTACTGGGCAAAAAGCCCATAAGGCCTCAGCTCTACAGAAAGAATGACAGGTGGCTGCAGAAAGCTGGAAGTGAGGGAGGTGGCTTTTCCTAGAGACAACATATGTAAAAGTAACATTATGTCTACCCAATAAGCTATATTTAGGGATAGATATGTATACACAAATATATACATATACTAACATTAATGAAAAAAGTCATGAATTTGAAGGAGAGCAGGGAGGGGTCTGTGGGAGGATTGAGAAGGAGGAGACAGGAAAGAGAGAAACTTTGAAAAAAAAGAGATCATGAATTTGAAGAAGAATGGTGAGGGATATATGAGAGAGTTTGTGAGGAGAAAAAGGAAGGAAGAGACCTTATAATTTTATTATAATCTCAAAGGTAAATAAAACTATAGCTGATCATGCTGCATATGGTGACACATGTGTTTAATCATAGACTCAGGAGGCAGAGGCAGATATCTCTTTGAGTTTCATGCCAGCCTAGAGTATGTATTAAGTTCCAGGAAAACCAGGGCTACCCATATAGTGAGACCATGTCTTTGAATATATAGCTGACAATTATTTTTGTCCACAGTGGGTGCCAGACAGGGAAGCAGGCATACAGGCATGATTATAACTAGCCCTCTGCCTATCTCTGTCTGTCTCTTTCTCTCAGTCTCAGTCTGTGTCTGTCTCTCTTTCTCTCTCTCTCTCTCTCTCTCTCTCTCTCTCTCTCTCTCTCTCTCTCTCTCTCTCTCTCTCTCTCTCCAAGTTGAATGTAATTCCCTCCACTGCAGGGTCACCTGATTGTCTCCTATCGTTCGAGCTGAAGCCTGCTGCTACCTTCTGCGTTCTTTTGATGTCCAGGATCCGTCTCACCCCAGAGTAGCAAGTTTGTAACTATATTTTGCTTCATTTCCTGTGATGAATTCTTGCTTTATTCCAGCACTAACCTGCTGTGTGACCCTGAGCAGAATATATCATGAGTCTTTGTCTTGTGAAGAGAACCACAGGTGTCTTGCAGTGCTGTCAGGTGCTATCCTTCAACTGTCACTACACACAGATCATTTCCTCTGTCCCTTCAGAGACTGTCTAGGATGCCTACTGGGCTGAGACTGGGACATCCCACTACCTGTCTTGGGATGTCTGGGAGTTAAAATTATCTAAATCCATGTAAAATGCTATTAAAAATTTATAATTATTATATTCAAAAGTCAGATGGTTTTTGGCACTATTATGTTTAAAGAGATATATATGTTTCTTACTAACCTTATTGAGAAAACATTTGCATGATATAGCTTTAAATAATCTCAACTTGTCAAACATACAAAAAAGGAAACGTGATAAATCATGTTTAATGATAAACTGTTTAATCATATTTATCTATAAAACTGACACTCCTGAATGATGAGACGAAGAGTAACACAAGGAAATATTAGAATCTTAAGCCCTTTATAGCTGGAACTGGTCTTTGTCTCTCTGCCCAGGATCTAGAAAAGTGCCATTCCCATAGCAGAAGCTCCAACAAACATTCTTGACTCAGTTAAGAGACATCTTTTCAGTCCCAACAGCTCTTCCAAATGACATGGATTGTAAAACTAATTCTTTTCACATAAATGTCGTTGAAAAGCCAAGCATCTTTCTGTGGAACATGGTGACTGGGTCCTTTGTTTTACTGTTTCTAAACAATAACATCCCCTGGGTCCCTCAAAACACATAGGAGCCTTTTATTTTTCCTCTGTGGGTCAGAGTATTGAAGAACTACATGTCATAGTGAAAGTCAGAATGAGTGCTCTGGAGCCAAATGAATTTACATGGCTGATATGGTGTCCCTTTTGCTCAGTGTTTTGTACTAATTAAATTAAATGGGACAAGATAGGCCTAGGAGTAACAACACAGATAGACCAACAGGCCAGATATTACAAAATAAATCTGTGTATTTGTATTCAGTTGACCCTGAAAAAAGTACTAAGAACACACAATCTCTCTTTTGTAATTATATTTTTTAGGAGACTGGATCTGGTGATTCAAAACTGTAAATCCAATATTGGGGAGGAAGAGGAAGAGAATCAAGTATCCCAGGCCACTTAGACTATCAGGTGAGCTGTAGAGCAGTCAAAACGGACCTTGCCTCAAAAAACAACAAACAACCCACAACACAGAAATAAAGATTCACACTATCTTAAACTATATACAAAGACCAACTCAAAATCCATTAAAAACTCAATGAAAGACAAAGTGTACTAGATCAGAGAAATTATAGCACAAAGGTATACTCTTCTTAGTATTTAATTTTTTTCAAATTTTATATCCTGTCTAGTTTATTGTCTACTTGATAGAAACTAGAGTTATTTAGCAAGAACGGCTCAGTTGTTAAAATACCTCAGTAAGATCAGGCTCTAGGCAAGTTTGAAGTGCATTTTTCTAATTAGTGGTAGATGGCAGAGGGCCCAGCCCAATACAGACGGTGCCACCCCCAGGCACATGATCTGGGGTATATAAGAGAGCAAGCTGAACCAGGTAGGAGGAACAAAACAGTAAGCAGCACTCTTCCATGGCTTCTGGATCAGTTCCTGCCTCCTTGCGTTCCTGCCCTGACTTCCCTAGATGATGGTCCACAATGTAGAAAATGAAATAAACCCTTTCCTCTCCAAGTTACTTTCAGCCATGATGTTTTATCACATCAAAAAAACCCAACTATGGCATTTGGATATGATTCTTAAAGCAGAGGTGACAAAAGCAGTAACTGATCGGGGAGTTTGTCAAATTACAAAATGAATAGCAAAGGAAACAATCAACAGAGGGAAGAGACAACCCTGTAAATACAAGAGGAGATATTACCACGTGTCTGATGGGGTTAATATCCAAATATATAAAGAACTCGACAGCAGAGCAAAAGTCACTCAAAGGATGTAACAGATCTAGAAAGACATTTCTTCAAAAACGATATATAAAAAGTCAACAGGTATATGAAAAAATTTAATACCATGAGTTATCTGAAAATGCAAATCAATGACCATGATGAGACATAGTTTATATCTGTTAGGATGACAACAATAGTAATTTTAAAAGTCAAACAGTAACAAATGTTGACAACGATGTTGAGGGAAGTGAAAGTGAGGGGAAGGATGTAAATGAGTAAATGGAGGTCTCAAAAATCACTAAGAGTAGAACTTATGATTATCATCCGGAAATCCACTCCTGAATATACAGTCAAATGAAAAGAAATTAACATATGTGTGGAAGAATGACCAGCTGGCCAGGTTATCTGTAGCTCTATTCACAGAGCCAAGATATAGGAGCAGCCCACGTGCCCATCTGTAGATAAATGGATAAATGAAATATTAAATATCTATTTATCCATACACTATCTTCACTAGAGCAAAACCAATTAAACACTTTAAATACAGTTTCAGATAAATAATACTTGCACAGAATTGATGGTTCCATAGGTAAGGGAAAAGGACAGAGAAAATTTGACAGATTAAAAATACAAATATGAATATGTGAGGGAAAGGAATTGCTTATGCTGTTGTAAGTATACTCTGTGAAGACCACCAGAATATCATTATTTTCTAAGACAGTATTTCCTAGATCAGTAGTCCTGAAGATGAGAGGGAACTATGTTCCAAAGTGGAAGAAAAAATGAAATACAAATGATTATTTTATTGGATTGTTAATATAATAAACAGGTTTGAGAAGCCCTTGAAAAGATTTCTTTCATTTGGCATTCTTGGGACAATAGCCAGCATACTAGAGATGTCAATAAATACTAGACCTTGTCAGTTGACTGGGAAGTTGTCACATGTCACATTCCTGTCACTCTCAGCTCACCACATTGGACTGCTGTGCCACCAGCATAGAAGTAAAGCTCCTATCGGGTCAGACTATGTATCAGACATTAGGTGCACCCTACCTGCCGTCTCATCTTGCAAGGACAACAGACAAAACACACCAAACAGGGACTATTAGAGTAAAGGAGTCAGTTCTCCTTAGCTGGCTATAAGGGACAAGCACAGGTATTCTTGGAGTCAACCTAAACATTTTGTGTCATTCTTGGTTTTCCTCCAAATTAAAAACAGAAACATGGAACCTTCATAAGGCAAGGGCTTCAAGTAGGGATGAGCATCACAGTAACGATCTCAGAGAAGGCTCTGGACAGAAAAACAAAACATAGAGTGCAGCTCCATTAGCTTTACCTCCTGTGGATGTGAGCCAAACACTCAAGGTTACTAAGAAATGTTGGTTCTTAATAGTCAGACTTACATTTATTTAATTATCCTTCTGCATCCACAAGTCCTCACCTACAAATTGATGATATGAATGATGTGCACTCTATCAGATGTGGGGCCCACCTCACAGCACAGACAGCCCTTGAGAACACATGCTGTGAAAGGATGGGGTTGCCATAGCAACAGCATCCACCACTCTCAAATCCTCCCTCCCCTTAGTGCCCTTCTTGCCAGTGCCTCTTCTCCCCTGGAAGATCTCTTTTTATTTTTTTCTTCATGATTTGTATTCAGTGGGTACTTACTGCCTTACCATACTAAGGTCTGAATTCTGGTATAGCTAGAGTGTCCATGTTAAATACACACTGTTCTCCCTAAACTAAGATACAAATGAAAACCATTGAGGACCAGAAGTCTGGATACCTGTCATTGTCTCCATGTCCTAAAAATTCAGCCTAGAAATCCTGATTGATTTAATAAGCTCCATTAATTTGGAGATACTTTGACTTATTTCAATACTCTTATGAATAAATAAAATGAGATTCTGAAACCACTAAAAGACAATGAAACAAACTCCTGAACCCTGGCAACTCCTGTCATTTGAAGGGCAAACTGAGTATAAGTTCATGTATTCTAGTCTGGAAGAATTCCCTGCATGTGCCTGCTGCATGCACAGTCTTATGAAAACATCCTTCTTCTAAATTCCACCAATAACTTTCCTGATTGATTTGTTTGACTTCAGTTTTAACAAATATCTATTAATACTAGCAACACTCAAACTGCCACTGATTTTTATTGGCTGCAGAGTAGAATTTTCACCAATAAATGTTCCTGTCCACAATTTGATTTGTAGTGAATATTTTATACCTTCCAGACTTGGTGAATATTTTATGATCCTGGGAAAATTGAGCTCAGAAATAACACAGAGACAATGGACTCTGATTGTTTATAAACAAAGACAAGTTTATTTTCTAGACACTGGAAGCAAAGGACTAATCACCTTTCTTTGAGACCTGTGAATTTGTAAAAGATAGGCTAAACACAAGGCATACCAGTTAGGGTGAGTTAGTGATGTAGTAGTTCATATTTGCTTTTTACCCATCAATGCTTGAAAACCAATGAAACAAGAGTGGGTTTGTATACTACAGACTCTTGGTGGATAGAATCCCTTGAGAGTCAGAACATAGACTCTGAAGTTTTGTGTGTAAGTATTGCCATTCAGTGATATGTGCCTGCCTCTGCTTAAATCAGATTTCTTCTGTTAAGGAGGGATGCAGAAGGCAACCCGATGAAATTACGATCCACCATTTTCCCAGCTCCCATCCTATAAGGGTACTTCAATTTCAGCATCTTTGACCCTTTGGGCTGAATAATTCTTGGTTACTGGGAGCTATCCTGTACACCATGGGATATTTAGCAGCATCCTTGGCCTCTGCTCACTAGATGCAAGTTGCATCCCTCTCTATTGTGTTTCCAAAGATAACTCTAGACATTGCTAAGTGTCCTCTGGAGGGTAAAATCACCCTTGGTTGGGAGCTAATATTCCAGTTTATTGGCCTAGAATGATCCATCTGTGATTCTTGCTCACAGCTACTTTTCTTTATAATGTTTCCTTCCCTCCTTAGCTTTGGCCAAATTGCCTGTTTTGTTCTTTCCCCCTTAATGCTTTTATTGATATATAATTTACATATTATGCAACTTACCCTGTGTATAATTAGGTCTTATATTTTCAGAGTTTTGCAACTGTCTTTACAATCCAAGTTTAGAATGTTTTCATTACTTCTGAAATACACACCCTACACATGAACAGCCACTCCCGCTCTGCCTGCTTCTCACTTTAAACAGCAACTAATCAACTTGCTATTCCTATAGATTTTCTCACTCTCACATTTTTACATGTGTAGATTTATATAACGTATAGTCTTTTGTGATTGCCTTTGTCCACTTAGCACAATGCAGAGAAGGCTTACCTGTGTTGGATTTGCTGGAGGGTTACCATAAGCTTACTCAATTTAGTGGCATTGAATGACTTGGGACATCACCATTGTGTCACCTAATTTAAAAAGAACATTTTACTATCTACAGATAGTAAGAAGTTCTTTTTGTTTTTAATAATGAAGAGTTACATATGCCATTGTCCTGATAGCACATAAAGTGCCTTGGGCATATTCCTGGCCATGTTCTGATATCTACTCCTTTTTACTTCTCCCCACTGCTCCTTTGTCCCCCATGCAGTTTTGTTTCTGCTTTCAGGTTGCCTGTTCACACATGATTTTACATGTGTCTGGCATCCAGGTTGCTCTACTGTGACTTTTTCTGAGACTGACTTAATGTGATGACTCCCACTCACATCCACATTCCTGCCAGTGATAGAACTTTCTGGTTTGTGGCTGGAAAACATTTCCTTAGTGTACACACACTGTGTTCTCCTCTTCTGTCACTTCCTTGTGGGTACCAGGAGGTGTCATAACTTAGCTGTTGTGAACAGTGCTGCAATGAAGACTTATGTGCAAATATTTTTGAGTAGGTTGACATGGAGTCCTTTGGATAAATACTGAGAATGATCGTAAGTGGGTCACATAGTGGATCTGTTTCAAGTTTTCGAAGGAAACTTCACCCTTACCAGAGTGGCTAGAGTAGTTAACATTCCCAACAGCACCAGCAGTTTCATTTGTCTGCAACCAAACCAACATTTGCTGTGTTGTGTTTTCTTTTAAATTTTTAGATTTTATTTTAACTTTGTGTGTGTGTGTGTGTGTGTATGTGTGTGTACAATATATGGGTATGTGAGTATGGGTGTGTGCATGCCATGGTAGAGATCGAAGGTAAACTTGGGAGTTAATTCTCTCCTTTCACCAAAGTTTCAGGGTCCAAATTCAGATCATCAAGCTTGTACATCAAAAGTCCTTGTCTGCTGAGCCATCTGGCTGGCTCTACAGTTTGTTTGATGACCATTTGACTGCATTAGAGATGGAATCTTGGTGTAGTTTTATTTGCATTTTTTTCTCTGGGATTACTGCAATTTTCACATGCTTATGAACTATTTGTATGTCATCACTTTAGAATTGTCTGTTCATTTCCTAAGATTGTTCTTTGGTTGGGTTATTTGATTTTCTAGATCTTTTAATTCTGTAGATACTGTAAATTACTTCTCTATCAAACGTATAACTAACGAAGATTGTCTCCTAGTCTGTAGGCTCTCATTCCCTCTTTTAAATGTTTCCTTTGCTGGGCAGAAGATTCTTTTTTTTTTTAATTTTTTATTGGATGTTTTATTTACATTTCATATGTTGTCCCCTTACCCCATCCCTCACCCACCCAGGAACCCCCTATCCCCTTACCCCTCCTCCTTCTTCTCTGTGGATGTAACCCCTACCTACCCCCGACTCCCACTTCCCCACCCTCAAAATTCCCACCCCCTGGGGCATCCAGCCTTCATGTGGTCAAGGATCTCATCTTCCACCTTTGCCCAGCAGGGCCCTCCACTCTTACATATTCAGCTGAAGCCCTGGATCCCTCCCTAAGTGCTCCCAGGCTGGTGGTTTAGACCCTGGGAGCTGTGGTTGGTTGATATTGTTGCTCTCCTCATGGTGCCGCAAACCCTTTCAGCTCCTTCAGTCTTCACTCTAGCTCCTCCATTGAGAACCCCATTATCAGTTCAATGGCTAGTTGTGAGCATCTGCCTCTGAATATGTCAGACTCTTGAAGGCCTCTGATGAGACATCGATATCAGGCTTTTATCAGCATGCACTTCCTGACTTTCACATCAGCATCTACCTTTGGTGACTGCACATGGGATGGATACTCAGGAGGAAAGGTCTTCAGATGGCCCCTCCTTCAGTTTCTGTCCCTCACTTTGTCTCCATATTTGCTCCCTTGAGTATTTTGTTGCTCCTTCTAAGAAGGACTGAATCACCCCCACTTGGTCTTCTTTCTTTATGAGCTTCATGTGGCCTGTGAGTTGCATCTTGGGCATTTCAAGGTTCTGGGCTAATATCCAATAATCAGTGAGTGAATACCATGTGTGTTCTTTTGTGATTGGCTTACCTCACTCAGGATGATAATTTCTAGTTCCATCCATTTACCTAGGAAACTCTCGAATTCATTGTTTTTATTAATTTCAGGAAGTCTCATTTGTTAATCTTTGGCAGCACTTCCTTTCTTGACTGGGTTCTGTTCAGAGAAAACATTGTCTTTCTTGAAGGGTTTCCTCATTTCCTCTTCTCTAATTTTTTTTTTTTCTGATCTTATGTTAAGGTCTCTGAACCATTTAGATTTGGTTTCTTTCAGAGAATAAGAGCCAGAGATCTAGTTTCTCTCTGTAAATCTGCGAGTGCATGTGTACACATATGTGCTCGTGTGTGTGTGTGTGTGTGTGTGTGTATGTGTGTGTAGTCATGTTTATGATGATACATATACTCATGTGTATGTGTGGGGGTGAAAGATCAGTACAGGGTATTTCCTCAGTTGTTTTCCAGCTAACTATTTTAAACAAGGTCTTTTCCTGACTCAGTTTGCCTTCCTGGCCTTGGGATTACAGATCTGCTTCACTGCACCTGGCTTTTGACATGAATGCTGAGGACCCAAACTCAGGTTCTCAGGCTTGCAAAATAAGCACTTTATCAAGTGGGCCATCCCCCCAGACCCAGTTCATCCTTGAAATGTAGATATTCATCTTTGTCAGTATGATTTGCTCAAGAGGATGTCTTTTTTTCAGTGTATATTTTTGGCATCTTTATTTAAAACAGTTATCTATAGCTGTGTGGCTTATTTCTGGGCACTGTGCTGGTTCATTGATCTTTGGGTCTGTTTTGTGTTAGTACTGTGGGGTTTTTATTGCAACAGCTCTGTGGTACGACTCGAAATCAGGTATGGTGATATTTCTAGAATTGTTCTCTTTGTTCCCAATCGGTTTGGCTATCTGGGGTCTTATGTGTTTCCATGTGATTTCTTGTTTTGTTTTGTTTCAATTTCAGAGAAGAACATCATTGAAGTTTTTATAGCAATTTTACTGAACCTGTGGATTGTTGTTGGCAACACAACCATTTTCACAATATGAATTCTTCCAACACAGCATGTGAGTTCTTCTAGGGTTTTTCATTTTATGTTTTATTTAGCTTCATTTCTAAGCATTTTAAAGTTTCCACTGTAGAAGTCTGTCATTTCCTTGGTTAGGTTCATTCCTAGGTATTTTTAAAAAGTAACTGTGAATGGATTATTTCCCTGATTTCCTTTTCAACAAGTTTGTTATTAGTATATAGGAAGACAACTAATTTTCATGTTATTTTTGTCTCCTGCCACTTTGGAGCAGTATTCCACTGATCTAAGTGTTTTCTGGTGAAACATGTAGGACCTTACTACTTCTGCTGTATTATCTCCAAAAGAAGACACTTTTATTTCTTCCTTATTTACTTGTATCTCTTTAATTTTCATCTCTTGTTTTATTTCTTTAGTTAAGACTACAATCACTATGTTGAGCAACAACATAGAAACTGTTGTATTGTTAGTAACTTTAATGGAAATGCTTTGATTTTTTTCCCTCATTTAATGTGATGTGGCAGCTGGGCAATGGTGGTGCACGCCTTTAATCCCAGCACTTGGGAGGCAGAGGCAGACGGATTTCTGAGTTCGAGGCCAGCCTGGTCTACAAAGAGAGTTCCAGGACAGCCAGGGCTATACAGAGAAACCCTGTCTCGAAAAAACAAACAAACAAAAAAAAAATGTGATGTGGCCTTTATGTTTATATGATGTCACCTTACTGTGTTGAGAAATGTTCTTTCTATTCCTAGTTTCTTAAGGGCTTTAATTATGAAGAAATTTTGGATTTACATCTATGACATGTGTTGAGGGGATCATGTGATTTGTGGCATTACATTTATTAATTTCTATGTTTAACTACCATTTCATTTCTGGAATGAAAACCATGTTGAGTGATCTTTATTTTTATGTGTTCTTGAATTCTATTTGCAATCATTTTATTTATATTTTTGCATGTGTGTTCATCAGTGATATTAGTATACAGTTTAGCTGATATTGTTGTTGTTTTGTCCCTGTCTTTGATATCAGGGTAATAATGCCTGTGTAGAAAGAACTTGGCAGTGTCCCTTCTTTTTCTATTTTGTCAGAGTTTGAGAAACAGTGAATCTGTCTGGACCTCAACTATTTCTAATTTGAAGGGTATTTTGTCCACTTCCATGTTACTGTTTATAATGGTTTTATTCATGTTGTTTATCTCACCTTGGTTTATTTATTTATTTTTGGTTACATTAATCTAGAAAGTCATTTATTTCTTTTACATTTTCCAATTACTTGAAGCACAAGTTTTCAAGATATGTTCTAATGATTTTATGTATTTATGAATTTTGTTATCTGTGGTAATCTCTTTTATTTTTCTTGAATGTTAATTGGGATTTTCTCTCTTTTTCCTGTGGTTAGTTTGGCTAAAGTTTTGTCAAAATTATATAACTTTTCAAATAATCAAATTCCAATTTATTGATTATTTATATCATTTTTGTTATTGTTTCCATTTCATTAATTTCTTCTCTGACCTTGATTGTTTCTTATTTTTACTGACTTTGGATTTGGATTGTCATCAAGTTCATCATTAAGTTATTTATTTAGACTTCTTTGGTTTCTTAGTGTAGGCGTTATAGATATAAACTTTCTTCTTACTGCCACTTTTATTGTATCACATAGACTTTGGTATGTATGTTACACACTTTAATCCTCATTAATTCTAGTACTTTTTATTTATTTCTTAATTTCTTGGTTAACACATTAATCACTCTGGAGTATGTTGTTCATTTTCCAAGATATGGAAGCTTCTCCTCCTGTTGTAGAAGATTGTAGCTTCTCTTCCTGTTGAATTCTAGTTTCATTCCATTATGACCAAATAATTATAAAACAGCATTTCAATATTCCTATATTTGTTAAAAATTGTTTTCTTTCATCCTATTCTAGAATTTGTTTTAGAATCAGTTTATTGTGTTGCAAAGGAAGATTGTCCAATAGATAACTAGTTCAGTTGACCTATGATATGATTTAATTCTAACTTTTATACTTATTTTCTTCAGAATTACCAATCTCTTGGTACAAATGGAAAATTAAATTACCAACTGTCATTGTGTCAGAGTTAATCTGTATCATATATATATATATATATATATATATATATATATATATATGTTTAGAGTTGTAGTTTCCTCTCCATGAATTTTTTTCTTTAGCCAGTAGGAAGTAAACTTATTTACTCTTTTGAGTACTATTAATTTTCAGTTAACTTTGTCAGATATTAAGAGAATGATCCCTGCTTGACTTTTTGCTGAATTTACTTAGGGAGCCTTTTCTAACTATTGACTAAAAGGTCATCATTTGTTTTTGATGGTGAGATGTGGGTTTTGGAGATGAAAATACAGATGACTTTCACTGTAGTTGCCATTTTCACTATTTTATAGGTTCTTTCTTCCACCTGTATTCCACTTTCAAATCCCCTAACACTAGGTAGGATAGAAAGAAGGATGGAGGGAAAATCAAGTATCATTATCATTAGACTCCTTCTGCTCATTAGAGGTGTTGAGTTCCTTGGGGCAAGTTTAATGTTCACTGTCAGAATACCTAATTTCTTCTTGTTGTCTCTTTGTGTATGACTACAGAACCCAAAAGCAATAAACAGCAACCCACAAACTACAAACAACATCTCTACTTCTCAAGGCTCTAGTAGTATATACCCTCTGTAGAATCCCCAGATTTCCAAACGTTACAAACTTGCAGAAGTATCTGCAGCAAAATCATGCCCGTGTTAGAGCACAAGGCAAATCATAGTCACCTTCTCTGAAGTAATATCCCACATCTGGGATTAAAATGAAAACATATTCTCATGATATTTCTCTGTTTTTTTTAAACAAAATTCTCACTACATTTTCCTTTTCTATGTCAAGCCATAAATTGCGCTGAGTTTAGTGAGAAATTATAAACAGAAACATTTTCAATTAATTAAGCACTTTTTGGATCAGTAGCCAATGTTTTCAAGAGACCTCTCCTGCTCAACTCTAATTTTTAACAATTTTGATGGTATCCACAACTTTTTATTTCCTGCAGAAACATAAACAAACTTGTATGCTCAATGCAAAAATTTGCAGGCTTCCATACTGCTATTAACACATTGTCATAGGCTGATTTAATTCTACAGTTACTTTTTATAACCCAGTGGTTTTTCTGCTGCTTTTGTCTGAAACAGCTTGTACTTTTTGATGTGAGGCCTTGAAGACAGACCAACAAAACCATTTCCTGATGGTAAGAAATTGCCTTGGATATCTCTCTTGGACCTATACTGATTGCTCCAATGGTACCACTTATCACATCACCTGTGCATCTCTGGAAACCTAAAACTTCTTTCTGGTATATATTTAGAAAAACCATTATGCTAAAAATGGCTTGTTCACTTCTCTGGCTCAAAATACTGTATTTCTCAGTTAACACACCAGGTGTTTTGAGATCTGAGACTTTTAGTGGCCTGGTCACAGTCTCTTTGTAAATGACCAAATTTCCTATAACTGAAGCACTGGGCATTTTGATATCTGAGACCTTTAACTATAGCTTGACCTATGATATTAGCATGGTACATGTGAAAATCAATATTGATTCTTTCCTTATCCATTCATCTATAGGTGCTGCCCACATCTTTAATGGTCTAACAACATTTTTACATTCAGTATTCACATTTTCATAGGCCAAGGTCTCTATCAGCATCTGTCTTGTGTTAGGGTATGATATAGCTTTGTTCACAGCCGAGACTAATCTTTGTAAGAAACCAGCTTTCACAAGCTTCTCCAGAGCCTTGTATAAACTTTGCAAGACTTATGGACCCCTTTATCCAGCTCTTCTGCTTTGTTCCACACTCTTAAAGCTGGTAATGAACATTGTTCTATAGTGGCATTATTAAATTAAATCTGTTCTTGTACATCAGAGTAACACCCTTTACCAAGAAATGAATCTTTTACTATATTCATTCCCGCTGTTCTATTTCTCTATTCAATATTCACAGCCTCTCCCCACCACCACCACCATGTTAACCATTGCAATTGTAGACCAGCTTCTAGAATGGCTGTCACCAATTCCTTCCAGTCTTGGGGAATAATTCAATTTGAGTATCCCAGTTATTTAGAATTTGTTTCATACAAGATGAATGGATCCAATAAGAAACCACAGTCTCTTTAAACCACCTTAGTTCTACCATTTCTATAGGATGCTATCCCAGCTTTTCATAACTTTGTTCAGCCACATTAGGAGGCATATGCAGTAGGACTACTGGGAAAGCTACTGGTGATCTTGTAACTCTGGGCTGCTCTCCTCTATGTCTGGTGGTGCACTTGGTTAAAGATTAGTCATTTATTTCAAAACAATATGTTTTGGCGTTTCTTTAACCAGATTATCCTGTGGTGGCACAGTCTCTTTCCCTCTTCCCTCCTCTGGGAAGCTTCTGCTCGCTTGCTTAATCATGGATACTGAGCCCTTTTCTGGCCCTATTCATCTCCCAAGTGCTTCCACGCCAACCTGCACATTTTTCCAGTTGTACAGCCAACTCTGCAACCCCTTCAGAAATAAGAGAGCAGGGTGAAACCTTTTGGTTTTTTCATTTCAGGCACTTTTTTTGGTTATTGTTTCTTGGGTCCTTCCATTTCAACCTGCAATTTTTCCAACTGCTTAATTATTCTCACAACCTCTTTTTTGACAGACTATAGGAAGAAAAAGAAAAAAAAAAACAGAAATTCCTCTCTTGGCGCAAAGTGGGGGATAACCCAGCGGAAGTAGAGGCAAGAATTTTTTTGCCTGACATCTTGAAACAAAATGACCATTCTATCATGCTCTGACATTTACAACATTTGAAATTTCCCATTCTGCCTAGTGCCTTGTCTGGGGACCACTTATAGCTGAACTTTAGCTACTTTGTGGGTTTTCTTTTATCCTTCTTCTCCCCTCTTCTTGTACCCTTTCAAAAGTTCCTAACACTAGAACACTAGATAGAAGAGAAAGAAGGATAGAGGAGAGAGAGAGAGAGAGAGAGAGAGAGAGAATCCCCAAATAAAGTCAGGAGTAGGAAAGGGGGCAACAATATTGTTAGACTACTTCCTTTCAGTTCCTTGGGACAAATTCAATCTTTGCCACCTGGATATGTAATTTCTTCTTCTTAACTCATTGTACACAACTACACCAACCAACAGTAACCCACAGATAACCAACAAAAACCCTACTTCTTGACACCCTAACACTTATATACCCTCCAAAGACACCCCAGAATTACAAATGTCACACACTAATAGAAATGATTTGCAACTGACAAAATCACACCTCTGCTAGAGCATGAAGCAAATCATAGCCATCTACAGTGAAACAACCTCATATCCTCACGCTTGGTAAAACAAAAAAATATTCCCATATTTGTGATTTTTAAAGAAACTAAAATTCTTACTACATCCCATTTTAAGTACAATCTGCTGTGTTTTGATTGTGTATTTGGAACATTAATAACCAAAGTTGTAATTGAAAGGTATGTATTAAATACTGTCATTTTGTTTATCTTGTAGTATTTGATATCTCCTATTCTTGTTCTTTAACTACTCATGTACTATAGTTTATTATTTCCCACAGTGCATCTTCCCATTCAGACCATGAGATTCCTTCATTGTTTTATGTTCAGAAATTCATTCATACTGGTTTTATCCTTAAAAGTTCTTATTTCCCCCATCATTATGACAAATAATTTGCTGGATTTAGTAAAGTGGGTCAGCAATTATTTTCTTTCACCACTGGGAACTCATCATTCCATAGATGTTAGGATTCTGGTTGAGAAATTTGCTGTAGTTATGTTGGATTTATTTTATATGTGATTGATGCTACTCTCTTATAGCTTTTAATGTTTTCCTTTATTCTGTATGATTAGTGTTTTAGCTACAATATGACATGGGATGTTTTCTCCTGGTCTTATCCTGCTTCATGTAGACCACATCTTCCTATAATTTCACTAATTTTGTTTTTTAATCATGTTACAAGTAATTTCTATGTTTTACCTGCATTTCTTTTATAAAGATACTTGATTCTGCATGGGTGTCTGTATTGGGTATGCACACATGAGTGCAGGTAGCCATAGAGGCTAGAAGGAGATATTCAGTCCCCTGAGCAGGAGTTATAGGCAGTCTTGAAATGCTTTAAATGGGTTCTTGGAATCAACCTAAGTCTCTGGAAGTCAGGAAGCATTATTAACCACTGAGCAATCTCTCTAGTCACATCCATATTTTCTTCTTGTTTGTTTATCATTGTTCATGTCTGAATGTTATAATTCATTTGTTATGCCTTCTATACAGAGAGTATGTCTTCAACTTGGTCTAGTTTGTTGGTGAGGTTTTCTTATGTGTGGTGTTTGTATGTGTGCAAGTATTTTGAAGGTGAAATCATGACATGGCATGAATGTGCATTTCAGAGAACAACCTTAGGTTGTATGCTTTGAAAGAAGGTGCCTTGTTTGATGCTGTATGTGCCAGACTAGCTGGCTTGCAAGCTTCAGGGAATTCTTTTACCTGCAATTCCTGTCTTGTAGAAGCCCTGGATATACAGACCTGTACTACCACACCTAAATATGTGAGTTCTTGGGGATCTGAACTCCGGTCATCATACAGACATGACAAATGCTTTACATGCAGAGCCATTATCTTGCCTCCCTCATGAGGCTTTTCTACTAAACTGGTTTCTTCCTCACACCACTCCTCATTTTCTCTTCTCTTCAGGAGAGGGAATAAGTAACTGCATTTTTATTTTTAAAATGTGATTTTGATTGTTCTCAGTATTTCTGTATCAATGTCATTTTTATGGCTTACATTGTTTTGTCATTTTATTCACTTGTATTATCTTTTAATTCATTTAGGAATTTATTTGTATCCTTTGAATTCACTGAACATTATTATGACTATTCTTATAAATTCCTTGCAGATTTCACCTTATTCCTTCTTACTATTGACAGTACTGCCTTACTATTGACAGTACTGCAGAATTTGAATGAGAGTCAGAAATACTGTCTTGATTTTTTATAGTTCTCATTATATGTTGAAGACTATGTTTCTATGGTTATTTCATAGATTGGATTTGTTTTTTATTGCTATATTCTTTCAGTTGAAATATTTGTAATATTTATATAGTGTTAGGTTATAGTTGCAGTATGTGGTCATGTTTCAGTAATTAAACTCTCATTGTGTGTGCTCAGGACAGCTGGCTTGACATCTTTATTTCTCCTAGAGTAGAATGTTTACTGTTGGATTGAGTTTCTGGTACAAGTGATACAAACTAGAAGTCTTGTTCTGAGTTCTGAACCTGATGCTCTCTGCAGTTCAGTAGTGCTGTGTCAAGGTAGGAAATGTAGGAAGCCTACTGAAGGTTCCAGTAACTTCAGCAGAAGTTACATAAAGGAGACTCCCCAGGTCACATTCAAGCCCTTTTGTTCTCTGTCTGTGGAGATGTGGGGACTATAGAACTACCTGGTCCCTTACAGGATCAACTTGACCATTGGTCAAGCCAGTTTTAGTTTTATAGTTGCATCTTTCTGCAACCATACTTGGAAGAACACTTTGCCCATTGTCCATGTGGCTAAACCAAATAAAGATGACTGTGTGAGGAAAACTGAATACTTCCAAAAGTATCCTATGCTCTCCTTCAAGGATATGTGGAAGAACACTCATTTGGCAATGTGCCTTTTTCTTTAGCTTTAAATCAACATCAGGCACTTCTTAAGTTCTGAGTCATTTGAAAACTGTGATGTTGAACTGACAGCACAGATGGCTACTCCAGGTGAAATGTGTGCCTCATAAGGACATATTGATGGAATAGGCATCTTTAAGTTCACACAAAAGAAATATACTTTGCATAAATGAAGAACAAAAGGGAACTTCAAAGGAAAAAGAATAGGAACTCAGTAACAAAGTGCTTAGCACTCAGAGGCAGCTGCACTCAGAGACACAGTGACAGCAGTAGTCAGGAACACAGTGACAGGGGTACTCAAGGACATAGTGACAGAAGTGAGTATGTCTTAGATGCATGCTATTGTTTCTTAGAGCTGACTTATTTAAATTTTTTTCATTTAATTATCACAACTAACCCACAAGACAAAGAAAACTTCACCAAACTTCACCAATCGTATGGGTCCTCAAGGAGCTTAGAGGGCTTACCCAAGATGTGAGTTAAGCCCTGGTCATTTCAGATATTTATTGAGGCTGACCTGTTCCCATTCTCCTTTGCTGCCAACTCCTGAATAACTGCTGGGTGTGTAGGCTGAGTATTTTGCTACTCAATTTTTTTTTCAAATACCCATAGAAATAAGCAAAACTTAGAAATGTGCAATGGGTATGATGTTCTTTGATTCCCAGAGGCATTATCATCTCAGCATCGTGTACCTGATCCCCACTCCCCTGCACGCTGACTATTCTGCTCTGCAGTATGACATAATACCTCCAGTCTAAATAAATGAAGGGATATTGTCAGAAAAGGCAGACTCTGCCATGAGTTTCTATGATAGAAAGGCAGTGTTGAAGGTCATGGGCAAAGTGTCCTATTTCGTATTTATAATGGTTGGTGTCACTTATAGCTATACTTTAGCTTATTTACTTGAAAATTCAAATGTTAATTTGTCTACCTCATGTAATCATCATGAGAATTAAAGCAGTGAACCCATTTCAATCTCTTGTGATGGTACTTATCAAAGAAGAAGGGCAAAATAGACCTCATAGAGGTATTTCCATCAGTTAGATACCAATGCTTCCAAGCTAGAGAATCTACTTTGCCTTAATTGGAAACAGACAGAGTTAGGGAGAACTGAAGAAACCTGAAAAGAACAAAAACCTAAGACGCTGTAGGAACTCAGGCAGGAGAAGGCGGAGGTGAACCTGATATATAATCTGTTTTGAGGATACAAGGAATAAAACAACCAGCTTTAAAATCATAAATATCTCTGTCTCTTCTGAGAAGGAATTTAAGTTTGACCTTCCTACTGTAAAACACCTAACAAGTGGATTAGATATACAGCTAAATATTTTTCTTATTTTTTAAAATTTTGTTTATTTTTTGAGATTATAATATATTAACCCTGTTTCCCCCTCCCCTTTTTCTCTCCAAAGCCTCCAATATATCCCTCATTGCTCTTTTAAACTCGTAGCCTCTTTTTTTATTAATTCTCATTATATACTTGTATGTATACATACATATTAATATATAAATAAAAGTTGCTAATTTGTATGATATTACTTTTATGTATGTTTTTAGGGCTGATCTTTGATACTGGATAACAAATTGGTGTGCTCTTTACTGGGGAATACTATTTCCCCCTATGTGAGCTACATCAAAACGTTAGGTTTTGATATGATGCTGGATCCATTATTTTTACACACTTTTTTTTTTAACTCATTGTCTTCAATTTCTTATTTGTCACAAAAGTACCCTATCTTTCAGATGCTATCATGACTACCATTTATGTGGTTGGTTGCTATTGGCAGACAACTGTTTCCCTTCAACATCATATGTTGATGCCTTGAGCTGGAATTTAACTGTACTTAGGGGTAAGATTTTAGAAGGAAATCAAGGTTTAATGAGCTCTCAGGAGCATTGATGCCTATTGAAGGAGATGAGATTCTAGTTCACACAGAGAGAGACCCCATGAAGAGGCAGCAAAGGAGGCAGCCATCTGGAAATGGAGGAGAGGGGTCTGTGAGGACACCTTGATCTAAATGGCTAGCCTCCAGACTGTGAGAAAATAAAATTGCATTGTGTAATCCAGATGGCTTCAGGGTTTGTTGTTGTTAAGCTACACAATAATCAGGCAATTATCCTTACCTTTTCCTCTTTAAGGGAAAAATACTTCAGACACTGCATTTAGCAACAATTTTTTCATATGACAACAAAAAGCATAGGCAATAAAATTAAATGTAATGAAGTTCAACTACATCAGAATTAAAAATTTCTATGCACAAAAGACACAATTAACAGAGAGAAATGAGAAGCTACAAAAAAGAGGGAGCAGGGAAAAATGTTTTCAAGCCAAACATCTGATAAGATATTAATCCCAGAATACAAAAAGAATCTCCAAAACTCAGCACAAAGCAATAAGATTGAAAAAAAGCCTTAAAATAGTCAAATAGGCATTTCTTGCAACAATGTATAAAGATGCTTAAAGAATACATAAAAAGGTGTTCAGGGTCAGTAATTGGAAGGGAAATTCAAGTCAAGGCCCATATTAAACAATCAGAAATAACAAGTATGCATGAAGAGGTAGAGAGATTGGAGCATGTGTCCCGTTGCTGAGATTGTATGATGCTATAGCTACTATAGAGAGCTCTGCATTACCATGTATGAGCTAACTATTTCATTTTTAATTATATACAAAAATGTTGAAAGGAGAGATGCAGATATTTGTGTAACTGTATTTATAGTAGCGGTAATCACATAAGCATAAGGGAGAGCCTAACTATCCATTGGCAGATGGGTGGATAAACAAAAAGCAGAGTGTGCACACAGTGGAATGCCATTCTTTCTTAGAAGGGATGATGACTATGATACATGCTACGACACATCTATGTTGTATAGACAAGCCTTAAGGACAATTATACTGTGAAATCCACCAGTCTCAAAAGACAGCTTGTACAGGATCCGATTCTATAAATGGTTTTGGGTAGAAAAATTTACAGAGAAACAGAACAGAGGTTACAAACAGCTTAGGGAGCATCGAAAGTTATAGCTAAATGTGCACTTTCAGTGTTGGGAGGCAAAAAGATGTGGTGCAATCCTCGGGCACAGCAGCAGCATGTCATCAAGAATTTGCGCAATTCCACTGAGCAGTACACTAAAAAGTTGAATTCATTGTAGCACAATGAGAACATTAAAACTTAAGCCATATATAAATCCTAATGTACACAAACATTTTACATTCTGCATATCTCTCAAAAACAAAATAAACTATAATTCATGTTTTTATTGGTTATTGTATTTACATTTCAAATGTTATCCCCCTTCCTGGTTTCCCTTCCACAAACTCCCTATCCCAACCCTGCCCCTGCTTCTATGGGGGTGCTCCTCCACCACCCACTCACTCCTGCCTCGCCACCCTAGCATTCCCCTATGCTGGGGCATTTGAGCCTCCACAGGACCAAGGGCCTCCCCTCTCACTGATGCTAGATAAAACAATCCTCTGCTACATATGCAACTAGAGTCAGGAGACCCTCCATGTATACTCTTTTGTTGTTGGAGTTGCAAACCCCTTCAGTTCCTTCAGTCCTTCCCCTAACTCCTCCATTGGGGTCCCCATGCTCTGTCCAATGGTTTGCTGCAAGCATCTGCTTCTGTATTGGTAAGGCTCTGACAGAGCCTCTCAGGAGACCTATATATCAGGCTCCTGTCAGCAAGCACTTCTTGGTATCAGCAATAGTGTCTAGGTTTGGTGTGTGCATATGAATGGATCCCAAGGTGGAGAAGTCTCTGGATGGCCTTTCCTTCAATCTTTGCTCCACTTTTTGTTCCTGCATTTTCTTTAGACAGAAGCAATTATGGGTTAATATTTTTGAGATGGGTGGGTGGCCCTATCCCTCAACTGAGGGCCATGCCTAACCTCTGGATATTGTCTCCACAGGTTCTCTCTCCCTTTTGTTGGATATTTTGGCTAATGTCATCCCCATTGGGTCCTGAAAGCCTCTTGCTTTCCTGGCATCTGGGACTTTCTTGTTCTTAAATTTTAGAATTGAATAATAAACTCTCTATGCCATAAAGTGTGGTGTTAGACTCTTAAGTTTTAGAGGGGGGAAAAAGAATAGATGTATAATATCAAAGTAGAAAACAAATCCTTAGGACAAAACATGAAAGTGTGAATTACCAGAATCTATCATTTCTGCCCATCAACAGCTTAACTAAAATGTGAGGCTTCATGCTGCATCCATCTGCAGCACAGCTTCTACATCTAAGGCTAGAGCAATGTGAAAGTGGGGTAGAAAGATATTTTAAAAGCCAGAATTCCAAGAATTCTGAGACGGTTTCCTACAAGTATCTATGCAAACCCAACAACAGCAATATCAATAGACATTCATAACCTAAGGGGGCAAAATCTATGTCTATAGGAGATCGTTCCATCCTGGACAAAGAACTACAGGCAACCAATGGCTGATGAGGGAGAGCTAACCTCTTCAAGGGATGAACCCCCTAATGGCTACCTGATACAAAGTGGTCTTCTCTGAGACCATGTACACACAAACAACAAAAAAAACAGACTCAGCAGGGTGTGTGTGTGTGTGTGTGTGTGTGTGTGTGTGTGTGGTGTTGAACAATATAATAATCAAAGAAAAAGAGGCTATCAGTTTGAAAGGGAGAGGGAAATGGGAGGACTTATAGGGGACATGGTGCTAAAGAAAAAAAGGATGAAGTAATGCAATTATATTTTAATTAAAATGTATTTTTGAAACTCTTCAAAAAAAAGTTTGCTACACAATAGAAATGGAGTTTGATAGGCAGGGGCAAATCAGTATTATCTTGTCAGAGATTGAAAACATATCCTGAACTATTAAGAAAGGATTTGCTATTTCACTTTGTTGTTCTAAAGATCAACAGAAAGAATAGGATGCTACCTGAGGAAAGCAAAGCATAAAACCATCAGGGGCCATTTCTGGATCTCTGGCCAACCATACAAAATAACAATAATGCTAATTTCAACCATGTTGGACAGGACATTAGTGGTTTCCTAGACATGCTCACTTTGGTAACATTTAGGATTCTTCTTATGTATTTATGCAAAACATTTAAAACTAAATTGTGTTTGACACTTAAAGAAAACATATGAGAAGTTCAAGTAACAAGGAGTCATTTCTTTTTTATTGGATATTTTATTTATTTACAATACATAAGTCATCCCCATTCCCCATTTCCCCTCCCTAGAACCCCATATCTTATACCCCCTCTTCCTTTATGCTTTTATACCATTGGGATTACATGCATGTATTAAGGTCAGTTCTAGGTTGAGGGTCTAGCAATAAAATAGATGCAAATAGTCAAGGAACAAGCAATATAATAAACACAAATAGCCAAAGAAAAAGCAAGGCATTAAACCCAATTACATGAACACTCCTGTGATCACTGTTTCTAAAGACTTATCAGGATGACCAAAGTATATGAACCTACTTCCCTGTCCTAGCCCAAGGTTATTTTCATGTCCGAAGCCTATTTCCATGTTCTAGCCTAAAATTTAGATTCCTATCTGAAATTAATTCTTTGTTATAGCCTAATATTTAGATACCTGTCTTGAGATTACTTCTTTGTTGTAGCCTAAGATTTAGATTCCTACCTGAAATAACTGCTTTGTTCTAGCATAATGTCAGATTCCTGCCTGAAGCCTACTTCATTGTCCTTGGCCCATGTCAGCTTCTTGCCAAGCAGCCCCAAAGGCTCTCCACCTCTCCCCCATTTTTATTTCATTAAGAAGACTGAGCCTGTCTTAGGTCGTTCTGACAAGAATGCCTTCCTTACCCATCTTAGAATATGCATCATCAAAAGCAATGAGCTTATGTCTTAGGTTAGTAAGGCTCTGTGCAGAATCTTACCCGTCCTTGGCTTGCTAGCCTGTTAAATTAATAACTTTGTGTGGGGGGGTACATTATCAGTTTCAAGTCATGTACTTTGGCTGCCAGCCTGTTGATGTAGTTAGAGACAAGCTTTAACACGATGGGCAGGAATAAAAGTATTCCCAGGACAAGAAGGGCTAGACTGATCAAACTATATATGCCATTTCTGAGGTTTGACCAAAATGGAAATACTGACCTCAAGACATGGATAATTTTATCAGCATTATCTGCAGCAGCAAAGCTCAACAGAGCAGCATTCTTTAAATTCATAATCTCACTATGCAAAGTTAACATACCCAGAGAGGTGTTAGGATTATGCCCAATATCCTTCAGGTGTCTTTAAACTTTTTTCTAATAATAATGACAACCACTGTGGATTTCAAAAGTAACACTACTCCAGTGATATTTGTCATGACACTTGGGATGGCTCCTAACTCTTGAATGTTGAACCTCCTTCAGATAATTTGAATAGGTTATAGAGAATCATCCGTTGTTCCAAAAACCTATATAAATCCTTTTGTATACTCAATTCATTAGTAACATTTTTTTCTAGATGGTTAACAAAAATAGTTGTCTTAACTCCTTGTGTCAATGCTGTTGCAGAAGCAGTGGTGCTAGCAATTAATGAAGTTAGAGCTGTTATACCAGCAATAATCAAGCCCACTACCCTCTTGCTTCTGCTTAAAGCCTAACTCACTCTTCCATCACTTTCAAACTTTTTTCAGCAAATCAAGTTTTTCTAATACTGAGGGCAGTAAGACAAAAGCTGGTTGATAGACCCCTGTAACAGACATGCCAGGTTTCAAAAAACTAACACAATTGGAAATTATACAGTCAATGCAACTTACAATAAATACTGTAGTAGAGACAAAATCAATTTTAGCTTGACAATTAAAAGAGCCTTAAAACATGCACTAACCCTTGTTTGAAATCCAGATCCTGTCCCAACTTTATTTCTTGCTATTGTAACATCATAGTGAGCTACAGCTAACTTCCAAATATGTCTCTGACAAAGTCCAGATTCAGTCTTCCAAAAGTAGACTGTTATTTCCAATATTGGATTTATTTCAAGACCAGTACAGAAGAATACAAGAGACATTATAATTTCTCTTTTTGATTCTCTATCCCACAAGATCTAGAAACTTGAGGGAAAGCAGCTTGTCCCATCTGGGATATAGTCAAACAAAGGTGGGTCAGGAACTTATGTCCAATACAGCTCCCTAGCCACCCTTGTCAGGGCACTCGGCAAGCTCACAGGTCAGCATCATTCTTTGTCTCAGCAACAGTATTTCTCACCAATCTTTTAGAGTTCCATGGGCCTCTTCCACAATACCTTGTCCTTGAGGATTATACAAAATTCCCGTAATGAATTGTTGACAAAAAGTCTCAACTGTTCGACTATTGCCAGATCCATTATCTGTTTTTATTGGATATTTTATTTATTTACCTTTCAATGTTATCCCTTCTCCCATTCCCCCCCAAACCCCTTATCCCATCCCCTCTCCTCCTACTTCTATGAGGGTGTGCCCCCACCATCCACCCATTCCTGCCTCCCTGATCTCTAATTCTCCAACACTAGGGAATCCAAACTCTCAGGGACCAAGGCCCTCCTCTTCCACTGATGCCTGACAAGGCCATCCTCAACTACCTATACAAGTTGAGCCATGGGTCCCTCCCTTTGTGTTCCCAGGCTGGAGGTTTAGACCCTGGGAGCTCTGGTTGAGTATTTTGATACTCCTTCTAAGAAGGACCAAATCACCTACACTTTGGTCTTTCTTCTTCTTCTTGAGCTTCATGTGGTCTATGCATTGTATCTTAGGTATTGTGAGCTTTTGGGCTGATATCCACTTACCAGTGAGTGGATACCATGTGTGTTCTTTTGTGATTGGGTTACCTCACTCAGGATGATATTTTCCAGTTCCATCCATTTGCCTAAGAATTTCATGAACTCATTGTTTTTGTGTAAATATACCACATTTTCTGTATCCATTCAAGGAGTAGTTTCTGTCCAGAATATATAAACAACTTCTGAAAAAATCAGTAAGATGAGCCACTCAATAATCAAAGAAATGAAAGGAACACTTATGGAAGAGGGAACAGCAAAGAATACAACCTAAAAGGGCAGCCTATTTTCCTGATAACCCAGGAAGTGCTGCATTTTCTAAGCTTCTTTTGTCTACTTGTGCAAAGCTGAAAAGCCCCATACTTGCCTGGTGTCTGCAGAGTTTGATCGCACACTTGGAAAACAAATTAGGCAGGATCAGCTACAGCTGAGGGAGCAAATATCTGATGAGGCAGCATTTTTATTGCAAGGAATACGCCTAAATCTTGTGATCAATAGAGTATCGTCCTGTGTGGAGTATGTGTTTGTGGCTTCAACAAGTCTATTTACAGTCACAAGACTGAACAGTGTCTTTAGTAAATGTGCTGAGTTTCCCACCTCACACTATTTCTCAAATGATACAGTGTAACAGTGCTTATTCATATGGCATTTACGTTGTATTAGGCAGTAAAAACGATCTGGAGATGAAAAGTGTATGGGAGGATTGTGGGGGCTATATGCAAATACTGTGTTATTCTACATAAAGGACATGAGCATCTGCAGGCTTTGGTATCTGTGGGGGATGCTGGAATCAGTCTTCCATAAACACTGAAGGATGATTAGATAAAATGTTCAGAAGAGAACTTTAAAAGATGAAAAAGTAAAGAGAATTAGAAAGGAGTATACATTTGGAAATAGCATAATTCCTTCAACAAGAGTGAGGCAGTTCAACTGTGGGATATTCATGTCATAGAATAAAAACCAGCATAGAGAAACCCCACTTAAAAATATGGAGAAATTTTAGACACAGAACCTGGAAAAGAAATATACACTGCAGAAAGATGTATAAGAGAACTACACTATCTATGTAAGTTTCTTTTAAAGATGCAAAATTGCATGGGCCTAAAAATAAAACTGCTGAGTCTTTGGGTATGCTGATTTGTAGCTTTTCTGGCTAATACCACATGCCTCTTAGGAAAGCATGCATACCTCAGTACTTGATAAATATCTGGAAGCTGAAAAACAGTGGGTGCCTATGTATTAGGAAGGGAATTGAGATGCAATTGAGGGAGCCCTAAGATATATTATTAAAGATTGTTTTCTAACCTGAGTAATAGACAGAGCAGTTATACTTACTTCATTTCTTTGCGCTTCATAAATATTTTATATGAATTTTGTGATAGTATTGCTATGTTGAGCATTGTTTCTTATTTCTGGTAGCAGCAATTGCCTCCCACCTTATACTCAGTTTTTACTAATTGAATATGTATTCATGTTCAAGAGTAAAAAGGAAAAAGAGGATGTTGCGGGGAAATGGAGTCCAAAATTGATTAGAGCTTCAATTTTAATCCAGCCATAACTTCACCTATATTTTTTACATCCAGCGTTTTATCAGCACCCTGGTTCTAAAATTCCTGGGGTAATTTATGCTCTTGGACAATCAGTTCACAGAATAGGACCTGTTGATGGTCAATGGCTCATAATAGTGACCTTTGCTCTTAGCGTGGGTACCAGCTTGGGTTTAAGACTGGTGCAAGGCATGGCAGGCTGAGAGAGGAAAATAAGCTACCTCTTACCAAATGGAGTCATTGTATCTAGAACATTCCTGGGAGAGGATAAAGTTACTAATGTTTAAGGTGGCTGGAGCAAATGTTAATATTATTGTCATACTGTATAATATATAACACGCTATGTATATTATAATGCAATACTATATATAACATATTATCACAAATATAATTTATTTCTATTTAACATAAAGGGATTTTGGAAGGAAAGCATCTTAGGACCAATTCTAGAATTTATCAAGGATTCAGTTGTCCTTCCTTGTGCTGCATCAACAAGCTGGTCCTATTCATGCTACAGCTATCGTAACGACAATCTTAAGTAGCAGAAAGAGAAAGCAATACATCATTTCCTAACTTTTCTAAAGACACTTCTCAGGAGTCACAAGACATTTCTGCTTTGATTGTCCTGTTTTCCAGACCAGCAGTCATATTATGAGATCCAATTTGAGAGGAGAACAGAAAGTGTTCCCATTCTTGATAGATAATCCCAGCTTTAAAAGACTTGGCTTGTATTAGTAATTAAAAGACTAAATGAACTCTGGGGAATCACCATCCATTTCTATTTCAAAAGACTTGGGTGGGGCTGGGGAGGTGGTACAGAGGGAAAATGCTTGCTGTACAAACAAGAAAACCTGAGCTCACTCTCCAGAACCCACATAAAAATCTGGACCTGGTGATGTGCATCTGTAATCCCATCATGCCTAAAGAGAAATGGAGACTGAAGGTTATACCACTAGCTCATGGGCCTGCTAGTCTCAGGTACACTGTACTGAAACAAGAAAGATCCTACCTCAACAAAGTGGAAGTTGAGAACTAACTCCCAAAGGTTGTCTTTGACTTCCACATACACAATATGGCATGTGTACACTGGCATCACACACAAATACACAATTAATTATTTTACTTGAAAAAGTCCTGGGTGTGTGGAAGAGAATAATGTGATAACAAAAAAAAAAATCTGAAATTGAAACTATCACTATTCTGCCTCCTAAGAATTTGCAACAAAACTTTTATTTGTAGTTTAAAAAGAAATTCACAAGTTTATCTTAATCTCCACCTCTCTCTCTGTGTGTCTTACAGAGAATGGAGTTAGGGAGCATGAACATTTTCTGGTGGTAACAATGGACGAGTTCTTGGAAGGGACATAGCAAATACATTTTTATTTTAAGTCTTACTGTCCTACCCAGCTATAACAACACATAATACAACCCCTCATTAACTGTTGATGAAGATTTTACAGTTCCTTTCATTGTTATTATTAAAGATTCTTCACTGTCTACAATGTTTTTAGAGTAAGAAATAAACTACCTACATTATGAATAGTTAGCCACCTTCTTTAGAGCAATTTCTATAATCTGTCCTATTTCACTAATGTTTAATGTCCTCTCTAAATATTAACAATTTTCCACATGTTAGTTAGTTTCTGATCTCATTTATTCCCATATAAAGTGCAAATAGTTTAGCTTTTTATAATGGGTCACTACTGTTTTTAAAATTACTTGTGGTCCTGGGGATGGAACCCAGGACTTGACGCATGATAGATTACTGCTATACCACAAAGCTATACTCTTAGAAAATGGCTTACTGGTTCACAAAGCTTCCATTCTTGGCTGACTTCAGAACTATCCTCGGTGTTTTCACAAATAGATGGTCCCAGTTGACCCTGGTGTCATTATTTCAGCCTCCCTACTAGGCAGTGTGGATTTTTCGCGCCATTGTCACTGAAAGAGAAGATGCTGATGGGCTTGGTGCCTTCTGGTCTGGGTTCATCCTGTGTCTCCTCCATTGACCTGGGTGATTGCTGTCCTAAGCACAATCATACCTCTCCAGACTCAAGTGAAGTGGGGTGAGTGGGCAGGAGGGGGAGGAGCAGGGGAGATAGGATGATGAACTCAGGGAGGGGGTACCAGGAAGGGAGGAACTTGTGGAATTTAAATAGGTAAAAATACTCAATAAAATTTTAGCAAACCGAATCCAAGAACACATCAAAACAATCATCCATCATGATCAAGTAGGCATTATCCCAGGAATGCAGGGATAGTTCAATATTTGGAAATCCATCAATGTAATCCACTATATAAACAAACTCAAAGAAAAAACCACATGATCATCTCACTAGATGCTGAAAAAGCATTTGACAAAATTCAACATCCCTTCATGGTAAAAGTCTTGGAAAGATCAGGAATTCAGGCCCATACCTTAAGATAGTAAAAGCAATATACAGCAAACCAGTAGCCAACATCAAAGTAAATGGAGAGAAACTTGAAGCAATCTCACTAAGATCAGGGACTAGACAAGGCTGCCCAGTCTCTCCCTACCTATTCAATATAGTACTGGAAGTCCTAGCCAGAGCAATTAGATGACAAAAAGAAGTCAAAGGAATACAAATAGGAAAGGAAGAAGTCAAAATATCACTATTTGCAGATGATATGATAGTATACTTAAGTGACCCCAGAACTTCCACCAGAGAACTCCTAAACCTGATAAACAACTTCAGCAAAGTGGTGGGTTATAAAATCAACTCAAGCTGGGCAGTGGTGGCACACACCTTTAATCCCAGCACTTGGGAGGCAGAGGCAGGCGATTTCTGAGTTCGAGGCCAGCCTGGTCTACAGAGTGAGTTCCAGGACAGCCAGGGCTATACAAGAGAAACCATGTCTCGAAAAAACCAAAAAAATGAAATAAAGTAAAATAAAATAAAAACTCAAACAAATCAGTAGCCTTCCTCTACATGAAAGATTAACAGGCTGAAAAATAAATTAGGGAAATGACACCCTTCACAATAGTTGCAAATAATATAAAATACCTTGGTGTGAATCTAACCAAGCAAGTGAAAGATCTGTATGACAAGAACTTCAAGTCTCTGAAGAAAGAAATCGAAGAAGATCTCAGAAAGTGGAAAGATCTCCCATGCTCATGGATCGACAGGATTAATATAGTAAAAATGGCCATCTTGCCAGAAGCAATCTACAGGTTCAGTGCAATCCCCATTAAAATACCAACTCAATTCTTCACAGAGTTAGAAAGAGAAATTCTCAAATTTATTTGGAATAACAAAAAACCCAGGATAGCGAAAACTATTCTCAACAATAAAAGAACTTCTGGAGGAATCACCATCCCTGATGTCAAGCTGTACCACAGAGCAATAGTGATAAAAACTGCATGGTATTGGTACAGAGACAGGCAGGAAGATCAGTGGAAAAAATTGAAGACCCAGAAATGAACTCACACACCTACAGTAATTTGATCTTTGACAAAGGAGCTAAAACCATCCAGTGGAAAAAGGACAACACTTTCAACAAATTGTGCTGGTTCAACAGGAGGACAACATGTAGAAGAATTCAAATTGATCCATTCTTATCTCCTTGTACAAACCTGAAGTCCAAGTGGATAAAGGACCTCCATATAAAACCAGATACACTGAAACTAATAGAAGAGAAGGTGGGGAAGACCCTCGAATACCTAGGCACAGGGGAAACGTTCCTGAACAGAACACCAATGGCTTATGCTCTAAGATCAAGAATTGGCAAATGGGACGTCATAAAATTGCAAAGTTTCTGTAAGGCAAATAATTTTTAAAAAATCTTTGAAGACACCAAAAGCTAGAAGAACAGGGAGTATACTGGGAAGCTCCATTCCTGCCACTAAGAGCACTGTCAAACTCCAGACTTAAAAGTTTTCAATGTTGTTTGCCATGTCTTGCTTCTATTTATGGATTTGTACTTATTTTATTTATGTTTTTAAACTATATGTGAAAACTATAGGCATTGTGATACTTTGTTCCTAAAAGCATCAGCATGCATTTCCCAAAAAGAGATTGTTATATCGTCCATAATGCAATTATCTCACCTTTGCTTAACATCCCCCGATATCTAAACTAGATTCAAAGTTTCTGGCTTGCTCCCAAGATACCTTTATTGATTTTAGGTTTTGTTGCTATTTTATGCAGTTGTGCTTTATTGCTTTATTTATTTTATTATAGGCATAATTCACATAGCATAAATGTTGCCTTATAACGTGTATAATATAGGGATTTTAACATATTCATGAAATATCACAACAAATATTGCTGTATAATCCTAATTCCAGTGAATTCTTATTACCTGAAAAGAAATAAGGAACCCCTGCCTTTTATCCTTTTCCAGTCTAGTGGCTACTAATCACTGCTCCACTTCTAACTTTGCTAGCTTATACCTTCTCTATCTATCTATCTATCTATCTATCTATCTATCTATCTATCTATCTATCTA